>NC_079192.1:71454882-71757912 GCF_029499605.1 Hyla sarda
ACATGAGGTTGTTAATAGCACACCCCACTTTACTGCAATGCTGCAACAGCAACCAGGAGCAGTGGATTCAGCCATGAGGGTGGTTAAGAACACAGCAACAGCGACAACTTACACGTGTGCTGAGGCCATTGTCAGCTGTAAGCACCAACTGTGCTGCTAAAACATACCGGAGACAATGTCAGATGACTAAAACCTTTCTGCTACCATCATTAGAAAGCTAAAGTTGCCCGCTTCATGTCCAGTTGTAGCAGAGTGGACTCTGTCATTAACTCTTTGGGTCTCCTGGATAACTCTTCTCTCGATGTACACTGATCAAAAAAAAATAAAGGGAACACTTAAACAACACAATGTAACTCCAAGTCAATGACACTTCTGTGAAATCCCACTGTCCACTCAGGAAGCAACACTGATTGACAATCAATTTCACATGCTGTTGTGCAAATGGAACAGACAACAGGTGGAAATTATAGGCAATTAGCAAGACACCCCCAATAAAGGAGTGGCTCTGCAGGTGGAGACCACAGACCAATTCTCAGTCCCTATGCATCCTGGCTGATGTTTTGGTCACTTTTGAATGTTGGCGGTGCTTTCACTCTAGTGGTAGCATGAGACGGAGTCTACAACCCACACGAGTGGCTCAGGTAGTGCAGCTCATCCAGGATGGCACATCAATGTGAGCTGTGGAAAGAAGGTTTGCTGTGTCTGTCAGCGTAGTGTCCAGAGCATGGAGGCGCTACCAGGAGACAGGCCAGTACATCAGGAGACATGGAGGAGGCCGTAGGAGGGCAACAACTCAGCAGCAGGACCGCTGCCTCCGCCTTTGTGCAAGGAGGAGCAGGAGGAGTACTGTCAATGACCTCCAGCAGGCCACAAATGTGCCTGTGTCCACCCAAACAGTCAGAAACAGACTCCATGATGGTGGTATGAGGGCCCGGCGTCCACAGATGGGGTTTGTGCTTAAAGCCTAACACCATGCAGGACATTTTGCATTTGCCAGAGAACACCAAGATTGGCAAATTCACCACTGGCACCCTGTGCTCTTCAAAGATGAAAGCAGGTTCACACTGAGGACATGTGAGAGATCTGACAGAGTCTGGAGACGCCGTAGAGAACGTTCTGCTGCCTGCAACATCCTCCAGCATGACCAGTTTGGCGGTGGGTGAGTAATGGTGTGGAGTGGCATTTCTTTGGGGGGCCGCACAGCCCTCCATGTGCTTTCCAGAGGTAGCCTGACTGCCATTAGGTACCGAGATGAGATCCTCAGACACCTTGTGAGACCATATGCTGGTGTGGTTGGCCCTGGGTTCCTCCTAATGCAAGACAATTCTAGACCTCATATGGCTGGAGTGTGTCAGCAGTTCCTGCAAGAGGAAGGAATTGATGCTATGGACAGGCCCGCCCGTTCCCCAGACCTGAATCCGATTGAGCACATCTGGGACATCATGTATCGCTCCATCCACCAACGCCATGTTGCACCACTGACTGTCCAGGAGTTGGTGAATGCTCATCAGGCGCATGCCCAGGCGTTGTAGGGAGGTCATACGGGCACGTGGAGGCCACACACACTGCTGAGCCTCATTGTGACTTGTTTTAAGGACATTACATAAAGTTGGATCAGCCTGTAGTGGGGTTTTCCACTTAGATTTTGAGTGTGACTCCATATCCAGACCTCCATGGGTTGATACATTTGATTTCCATTGATAATTTTTATGTGATTTTGTTGTCAGCACATTCAACTATGTAAAGACGAAAGTATGTCATATGATTAGTTCAGTCATTCAGATTTAGGATGTGTTTTCTCAGTGTTCCCTTTATTTTTTTGAGCAGCGATTTAGGTTGCACTATAGTCCTATATAAAAGCACAAGAATGAGAGGTGCCAACTGACAAACTCAGCTCTACTACATTTTATATTGAGTTGCTCTATTGAGTTGAGATGTGTGTGATGGACAGGGGAAATCATATGCTGACTTATTGAGGCTGCAGTAGTTAAGGGTTAATGACAATGTTAATATCATAGGGGCTGCTAAATACAGTGCAGGGTTTCATTCATTTTCTAACCATGGGAATAAAATTCAGTGTTCTACTTCTCCTAATGTTTCACTGCAGCTGTGCTAAAAGTAAAGCGTAATGGAGTATTTTATGGAGTATTGTCTTCCCCACGGCCATGGAAAATACTTATCCTATATCCTGTGTGCAGGGTATAGTGCAGACACTTCAAAGGGGAAGAGAGAGACAAACAGATAGACAATATGAGATGAATAGATAGATATGAGATAGATGATTGATAGATAGATAGATAGGAGATAGATAAAAAAAAATACATATATATATATATATATATATATTTATATATATTTATATATGATAAATAGATAGATGTAGATAGATATGAGATAGATTGGCAGGTAGATAAATAGATATGAGATAAAGATAGATATATAGATAGATAGATAGATGATAGATGATAGATAGATAGATAGATATGAGATAGATAGGAGATCGATAGATAGATAGATGGCGCCAACATATGCCAACATGTTTATGGCCCATATGGAGGAGGAGTACATCTATGGATCGTCCCACTTCCGCAATGTGCGGTTGTGGGTACGATTCATAGATGACATCTTCGTCCTATGGACGGGGACTGAGCACGAACCACACATGTTTCATGAATTCTTGAACAACATTGAGGCTGATATTAGATTCACACTCACACATTCCACTACCTCAGTGAGTTTTTTGGATGTGAAGGTAGGGATTAGTGGAGAAAAAATTTCCACAGACCTTTATCATAAACCAAGAGACACAAACACATTGTTAAGATTCGATAGTGCTCATCCAAGGGCTATGGTTCGATCGTTGCCCTATAGTCAGATGCTGAGAGCGGAACGCATCGCAGATGACGATATAAAATTGGATAGAGCACTATCTAAAATGAGCTCTGATTTCTTAGAAAGACAGTACCCCAAAAAACTTGTAGATGAACACACTGAACGGGTTAAAGAACTGAGACAATATAAACACTTGGAAAGTCAGACAGTTGTCCCTAGAAAGAATACATTTAACCGTATACCTTTCATTACTACGTACAGTGAACATTCACATGACATTTCATCCATAGTTAGAAAGCATTGGCATTTAGTTCGTGAGAATTTTCCCCATATTCCAGAGTTCTTAGAATTTCCACTTATGTCTTTTCGTCGAGCACCAAACCTCAGGGATAAATTAGTAAAAACTGATATTGCCACTTCCGTAAAGACACAAAGATACCTCGGGGTAAAAAGTACAGGTTGTTTCCGCTGTCTTAATTGTGTAAATTGCAGTTATATGCGCAAAGGCTCAAAATTCATTCATCCAGATACCAAACGCGAATATGAAATTAGATATTACCTAAACTGCAATTCTGATCATGTAATTTACATCCTATGGTGTCCTTGCAACAAACTATATGTTGGTGAGACGAGTCTTGATGTGAAGACTCACCTCAACCAACATCGGTACTCAATTCGGAAACAGAGGTTGGATTTGCCAGTTTCTAGACATTTCTCTGAGGCCAAACATAAGGAAAAAGACTTAAAGTTTATGATTTTGGACCACATCCCACCACCCAAAAGGCGATAGGATCACATCCCTTAAAAGGTGTGAACTCAGATGGATATTTAATCTTAATACGATGAAACCCCATGGCCTCAATATAGAATTCAAAAGTACCTCTAAAATGGTCAGATAGCTTCTCCTGATGCAGCCCCTTGGCTTAGTGTAACCTCATGTGTATGTATACTGATGAATCTTATGTGGAATATATTTTAATTTTATTTTCTCCCCCTTTTTTCAGATGGATTGAAACTTATAAATGGCCACCAGCAGAGCTACTGGAATATTACGCATCTTCATAGAGTAACTTATCACGCAAGACATGAAGTGTAAATGGGCCTGTTTGTTATCTTTTTTGCATTCATTTATTTTATTTCTATTTTATTTTAGTTTATTAACATTTTTTTTTCTCCATCTTGGCGAGATTGTGCTATATTGTTCTTTGGGCTGCAGTATACCCAATACAGAGGTTGTGAGAGGTGGAAGGAATGTGGTGCCTATGGCAGGGGTCCATACACCATTATACCGCATAGGGCACTCTCCAAGTTCATTCTGGGAGAGTGATCCTGTGTACACCCGTGACCCACGTACCATCCTGTAATACTAGGGGAGCCATGCCAGCTCATTCTGCTTATGCCCACGCCTATGAACGTCAGACATTTGCCACTAATACATTATAACTTCTGTACACATAATAGGGGCATGTTTGCCCTCTTCTAAGATGGCCCTCATTTACCTTTGAACAGTTGTGCACACGCGCACACTACATACAGAATCCAATACCTCATTGGCTGCTCATCTCCGGTGAACGGCGCTTCCGATTGGCTGGCAGGCTGCAGCTGCGCAGTTCCGGAGACCTACGCTCTAGCACACATACGTGTAGTCCCAGTAAGCTCTGCCGGGTAAGTGCCCAATTGTATATATTGTATTTTACATGAATGCATTACAGTTATCAGACAGATCGCCACGTGCACTCTGTATAGCACTGTAATCACAGCACAAGTATTGAATGTATATCGCATTTATGTATAATGCCTTATTATCACTGGATATATCGCAAGCACATGTCTTTGTTTACTTTGCATTTGATTGGTTAATGATGTAACACTGATGTGTATATAAACACCCACACGTGATTCTGAACTTGAGCTTGATAACGGTGACGTGAGGTGACAGAAACGTTGCTCGCACTTTGTTCACTGGATTAATGGAATAAACTTCCACCTTTTGACACGAATACTTTTTGTTTGCTGCTGCTTCTTGGATTTTTTAGATAGATAGATAAATAGATAGATAGATATGAGATAGATAGATATGAGATAGATATGATAGATAGATAGATAGATATGAGATCATTAGATAGATAGATAAATAGATAGATATGAGATAGATAGATAGATAGATACAGATAGATAGATAGATAGATAGATAGATATGTGATAGATAGATAAAAAAATAGATAGATATGAGATAGATAGATAGATAGATAGATAGGAGATTGATAGATAGATACATATGAGATAGATAGATAAATAAATAGATAGATATGAGATAGATAGATAGATAGATAGGAGATCAATAGATAGATAGGAGATAGATACACATGAGATAGATAGATAAATAAATTGATCAATAGATAGATATGAGATAGATAGATATGAGATCGATAGATAGATATGAGATAGATAGATAGCTAAATAGATAGATAGATATGAGATAGATAGATAGATAGATAGATAGCTATGAGATAGATTGGCAGGTAGATAGATAGGTATGAGATAGATAGATAGCTATGAGATAGATTGGCAGGTAGATAGATAGATAGATATGAGATATATACCGTATTTATCAGTTTATACCATGCACCAGCCTATAACACGCACCCTCATTTTACCAAGGATATTTGGGTAAAAAAAGTTTTTTACCCAAATATCCATGGTAAAATGAGGGTGCATGTGTGTGCGTGTGTATACCCCGATACACCCCCAGGAAAGGCAGGGGGAGAGAGGCCGTCGCGGCCGGCTTCTCTCCCCCTGCCTTTCCTGGGGTCTAGAGTCCTGCTGCCGACCCTTCTCTCCCCCTGGCTATCTGCGCCACTTCCCGTTCTCTCCCCCTGACTATCGGTGCCGGCGCCCCATTGCCGGCGCTGATAGCCAGGGGGAGAGAAGCGGCGCCGACAGCCAGGGGGAGAGAAGGGGCAGCAGCACCCATTGCCGGCGCCGCTGCCCTGTTGCCCCCCCCCATCTCCGGTTGCATAATTACCTGTTGTCGGGGTCAGGTCCGCGCTGCTTCAGGCCTCCGGCGTGTGTCCCCTGCGTCGTTGCTATGCACTGCACGGCGCGGCGCACTGGCTTCATGCGCCACGCAGCGCATAGCAACGACTCAGGGGACGCACGGCGGAGGCCTGAAGCAGCGCGGACCCGACCCCGGCAGCAGGTAATTGTGCAACCGGGGATGGGGGGAGGTGCCGCTTCTCTCCCCCTGGCTATCGGCGCCGGCAATGGGGCGCCAGCACCGATAGTCAGGGGGAGAGAACGGGCAGCGACGCCGATAGCCAGGGGGAGAAAAGGGCCGGCAGCAGGGCTCTAGACCCCAGGGCAAGCAGGGGCAGAGAAGCCGGCAGCGCTGGCTGTCTCTGCACCTGCAAAGCCGCTGCAGTTCATTGATTTAAAGCGCCCGCCTTAAATCATTGAACTGCAGCGGCTTATCAGCGTATAACACGCACATAGACTTTAGGCTAAAAATTTTAGCCTAAAATGTGCGTTTTATACGCCGATAAATACGGTAGATAGATAGATAAATAGATATATATGAGATAGATAGATAGATAGATAGATAGATAGGAGATCAATATATAGATATGAGATAGATATGAGATAGATAGATAGATAGATAGATAGATATGAGATAGATGGATAGATAGATATGAGATAGATAGATAGATAAATAGATAGATAGTTATGATATAGATTGGCAGATAGATAGATAGATAGCAAGCATAGAGACAGATATCAATAAATAGATATGAGCTTTGCCTCCTTAAATCCAGAATAAAATTAGATAATCTAAAGGAATCACATTCAAACCTCTAAAACCGCAACCTCAAACCGCTAAAATTTCATTACATCCTTAGACTTTTCAATATTCTCTTTAATTAAGAAAAGACAGTTCTGTTCTTGAAGCCTCATTTCCGGAGCGGGTTCACATGGTCCAGTGTGATCAGTCTCCGTCACTCTGCCATCATATGTACGTTCCACGTGTGACCACTTCTGTGGTTTCCTTTCATTTGGAGAACATACCACCCACCGTCTTCAACTTGTGCAAAGCCAGCTTCAGTCTTCAGAACAGCATGTTCCCCAAATCCCTGGGACGTAGACGACTTCACACACTCCTCTGAAGAGCCATTACTTATTCATGAGGAGGGGCCGGTTTGCTTTGCTGTAGAGAAGCTGCTGCCACAAACAGTACTAAGGATACATTTATTGGTCTATAGTAACTTTGGCATGAAAACACAGACTTTACCTTCTTTTATCTGGGTGAGTGGAAGGTGTAATGCCTGTTCCTTGCAACCAAGAAAAGTAACTTATTCAAGTGAATGAAACATTGATGCAATGTAATGATCCCTGTCCAGCCACTACATGTACGCCAAGGTCATGGTCGGTGGGTATAAAGAGCACTCACAAGCTGAGCGTGCTTCATCAATGGTGAGTACCGGCTGCTAAAAGCAAAGCATTGAACGGTGTTTGCAATTGAAAGATTGCAGGTAATATTCCCCCATGGGGACTAAAAAAATTGGGAAAAAAACAACAACATTTCTTAATGTGAATGAGCCCCTCCTCTAATAAAAGTTTGGGGAGTTTTAAACCCCTTTTCCCATTTTACAAATATATTAATGTATTTTTTTTTTGTTTACATTATTTTATGTGGTATTTCCGTGTGCCCTCATACAGCCCCAAATACGGAAAAGTAAAAGTGTTATAGGAAAATTTGAAGCATACTTCACTTTTACAAGTTTAAAAATAAAATAAAAAATAAAGTAGTTAAAAAAAAAAGAAAAAAAAAGCATATATAAATTGGGTGTTGTCATTTTAGGCACTGCATAGAAACAAAACCATTCCCTCCTTCTCTCTCCCCTTCCCTCTCCCACTCCCCCTTTTTTTTTTTTCTCCTATCTCTCTCTTTGACCATGGGACAGGGATGTAATTCTGTTGCATTGAGTGTTTTTTGTGTTAATGTGGTAGAAATAAGGGATATAATAGCGAAGGGGAGGGTAGAGGAGGGGAGGAAGGGGTGGGGGAGGGACTGCAGGCCTCAAGTATCAAATAAAATAAAGAATAATGTAATGGGAGGGTAAGAGTAATTGATTTTAGGGATTTTTACGATTAATGGTTATGTTTGAGGGCTTATTGACATGAAAATTTTCTGGAAAAGTGGTGTTTGGTTAAAATTGTAAAAGGATTTTATTTTTTTTTTTATGTAATAAAGTGAAGGAAAAATTATAAAAAATAAAAAATAAAAAAACATACAAAAGTTGCAAAATGTGTTTTTTTTTTTTTCCCCTTTCTAATTTTTTATTTTATTTTTTGCTTTACCACATTTTGTGGTAAAATAAATGATGTCATTACAAAGTACAATTGGTCATGTGTAAAACCTGCATTTGGGTCTGCAGAGGGGAAAATCAAAAGTGAGGAGAAAAAAGTAAAAAAGCAAAAATCACTGCACTATTAAAGGAGTAGTCCCGTACAGGGCCCCGACTCTCCAGCCAGATAGCGTGTGTGGACTACCACACAAAGCGGCGGCCAACACGCCTCCTTAATACAGGGCTATGGCAGTACCGGAGATTGCTGAAGGCAGTGCCCGCCTATGCCATAGAGTTGTATTAAGGGGGCATGTCAGCCGCTGCTTCGTGCGGTGGTCGACACGCTCCCTTTACGCAGACTGCCGGGCCCCATGTGGGAGATCTCGGGGTGTCCCAGCGGTCGGACATCCCGTGATCTGAAACTTATCCCCTATCCCTAGGATAGGGGATACGTTTTTCAATACTGGAATAGTCTTTTAAGGGGTTAAAAAAGCTTAGCGCGGGATCCCAGAGGTAAGTATTAGCTAGTTTGTTGTCTAAATATGTTTTGGGGCTTTTTACAATTTTACGTAAAACATGGATAACCCTCTTCTAAAGCCAACTGATTAAATGTGTGAGTTAGGCTGGGTTCACATGGCGGAAAATGAGCAGAACGTCCGCACGGAAAACATGTGCCGACATTCCGCACATTAGACTAATTGTCCAGTCGCTAGGGCCGCTCAGAAATGCACCGTCTCATAGATTTGGAATGAAGAAAAAGAGCAAAGTCCAGCTCCCAAGGAAAGCGAATAAAATCCAAAATTTTAATTCAAGCCATTAAAAGGTAAGTGAACAAAAAAGAGGGGGAATAAAATCATAGCAGAAACGCCGACACGTTTCGGACTATATAGTCCTTACTCATGGCATGCCAGGATTAAGGACTATATAGTCCGAAATGCGTCAGAGTTTCTGCTATGATTTTATTCCCCCTCTTTTTTGTTCACTTACCTTTTAATGGCTTGAAATAAAATTTTGGATTTTATTCGCTTTCCATGGGAGCTGGACCTTGCTCTTTTTCTTCATTCCAAGTCTTCACTCCAAGCATGCGGTTGGATGTTGTCCGTGCTTCCTATCCACACTTGAAGTCCTCCTCCTCCTACGAACTTACATGGTGGTGAGCTGGTTTTTCTCTTTCATAGACTTTTTGTTACCGTCTCATAGATGGCAATGTATCTCCTTAATCTTCAGAAAGAATAGACATATCTATTCTTTCTGCGGAGGCCGGAATCTGAATTTGCCGAAAACATCTGGCGGGGAAATTCTGCCATGTGAACAGTGCAGCAGAATCCCTTTAAAATCAATGGGACTCTGCTGCAGCGGAATGTCCGTGCGGAATATTCCGGGCGTACATTCCGCACAAATTCCGCCGTGTTAGGCTGGGTTCACACTACGGTTTGTAACTACGGTTCCCGTATATGGCTGGGAGGAGGGGGGGGCGGGGCTTAATAGCGGCGCCCGCATTCAGCCGTATTCGGGAACCGTATTTAATGCATGTCTATGAGCTGACCGGAGTGAACCACAGCCTCCGGTCGGCTGCGTTTTCGGCCATATGCGGTTTCCCGACTGTAGGCAAAAACGCGGTCGACCACGTTTTTGCCTGCAGTCGGGAAACCGCATACGGCCGAAAAAGCAGCCGACCGGAGGCTGCCGTTCACTCTGGTCAGCTCATAGACATGCATTAAATACGGTTCCCGAATACGGCTGAGTGCAAGCACCGCGATTAAGCCCCGCCCCCCTCCTGCCAGCCGTATACGGGAACCGTAAATACAAACCGTAGTGTGAACCCAGTCTTAACATACCCTAACAGTCAAACCAGTAATTGGGCATCAGACACCTATGATCAAACCCCCATGGGCAGAATCACTTACCCCTCTGATTTGCCAGAAAGTGAGGACAGATACACAACAACCCAATCGGTACTAATTCATTGTAATAATTTCAATGTTTGTTACAGATACAGTAACAATTCCCTCAGCGCCATTGTGGTATAAGAATGAAGCTTTGTATGCTAACAAAAAAATAAATAAATAAAAAAAAGCCCTAATGACCTCATTACTCTAATGGAATATACATACCAATCAGCTTGTCTGAAGAATGCCTGGCAATATAAATCAACTGGTCGAACACTGCGTTTGCAGAAGCCGCAGTCAATAAGACCATTTTTATTGTACAATGAGAAGTTCTCCGAGGAAGAAATTGGCACGGAAAACATCAGCTTGGAAAGGTTGTGAGATTATACAGTAAAGATCCCCTTTAGACTGTACAAAAGAGGAACAAACAGAAGGCAGAGTGCCGGAGCTTGATGAGAGAATCGCCATTTATAGAACCGCAATGCATTCTCCAGACCAGTGGTCTTCAACCTGCGGACCTCCAGATGTTGCAAAACTACAATTCCCAGCATGCCCGGACAGCCAACGGCTGTCCGGGCATGCTGGGAATTGTAGTTTTGCAACATCTGGAGGTCCGCAGGTTGAAGATCACTGCTCTAGACCCTTTTACTTGTTTGCTCATTTTATAAAAAATAAATAAAAAAATCATAAAAAATAGATTGAGCCCTCCCCCATTATTCTGCACTCAATACCCCATAATGAGAATGTGTAAACAGAATTCTAGACAAAAAAAATATATTGCATTTTGCATTGATAGAATTTAGACACTTTGCAATTAAAGGGGTACTCCGGCGAAAATGTTTTTTTCTTTTAAATCAACTGGTGCCAGAAAGTTAAACATATTTGTAAATTACTTCTATTAAAAAATCTTAATCCTTCCAGTACTTATTAGCTGCTGAATGCTACAGAGGAAATTCATTTCTTTTTGGAACACTGATGACATCACGAGCACAGTGCTCTCTGCTGACATCTCTGTCCATTTTAGCAACCATGCATAGCAAATGTATGCTTATGGTGGCTTAGTGGTTAGCGCTGCTGTCTTGCAGTGCTGGGGCCTTGGGTTCAAATCCCACTAAGGACAACAATAAATAAATAAAGACATTATTATTATAAGACATATTATTATAATAAAATCAGCTCTCTGCACTGTGCTAGTGATGTCATCAGAGAGCATTCCAAAAAGAAAAGAATTTCCTCTGTAGTATTCAGCAGCTAATAAGTACAGGAAGGATTAAGATTTTTTAATAGAAGTAATGTAAAAATCTGTTTATCTTTCCGGAGCCAGTTGATTTAAAAGAAAAAAGGTTTTCACCGGAGTACCCCTTTAATCTTGAAATTAGGCCCTTGGAGTCTCCAATTGCTCTTGATCATGTGGCTGTTGTGTGACACTGGTGTAAAATAAGACTATAGATGTAGCATTGTTCATTGATGGTATCATATCAGAAATACATGCAGGCCGCAGCCTTGCCGTGCCAACTCTCCCAACACACACAAAAACTCCCAAAGAGGGAGTAGAGGATTTCAATAATCAATAGGCATAAATGCTCCAAGGGCGCTAGGCTCGGGGGCATAAACGCCCCTATTGGTCATATAGGCAATTCAGTCAGTCAATTCAGTCAGTCAATTCAGCTTACATACAACTGTAGTGACTACTATTTGTGGTTAGAGGTAATTGAATTGATTCAACATGTATCTGTTTTGACACAAATTTTACAACAAAAGTGTGGATTTGTTAGTATCTGAACTGTGATAGGTTTTGGATTCATGATGCTGTATTCATCAAAGCTTTTACTCACCTCATTCGCTGAGCTAGGTGTTGTTCGGTGTACTGTACAGGAGCAGGGACTTCTTCCTTTGACAGGAGTCCCTGCTCCTGAACATACTCTACATGGGCATTCACAAAGAAATAGGGACACTTCTAAATGTAAATAGGCATCTTAAAGGAAAACTGTCACATATTTTCTCCTGCACTATCCACATGTACTGGTGGATAGTGCGGGAGACGCTGATTAAAACGAGCCCTACCTTGGTCTGATCCGCGCCGCCGTTCGCCCGCAATTGTAGTTTTAATCTCTGTGTATATCCGGCTGTAACTGGCAAAGGCGGTACTTCTGCGGGCCGCTCATGAATATTCATGAGCGGCGCTGACGTCAGTGTCAGTTAGTCTGCAGAAGCACCGCCTTTGCCAGTTACAGCCGGATATACACAGAGATTAAAACTACAAGTGCGGGCGAACGGCGGCGCGGATCAGACCAAGGTAGGGCTCGTTTTAATCAGCGTCTCCCGCACTATCCACTAATACCGGTGGATAGTGCGGGAGAAAATATGTGACAGTTTTCCTTTAAACAAATCAGACATTCAGATTTGCCCAATTGTAAAAAACAAATGAAGGTCCAAGCACACTCCAAATTCTGCTAAAAATGTTGTTTATTGAATATCCATATATAAGGGTATACAAAACACGTTTCGGCAAACACCTTGCCTTCTTCATCTGAGACAGCTGAAGGCAAGGCATCTTCCGACACGTGTCCTGTATACCCTTATATGTGAAACATCAATAAATAACATTTCTACATTTCTAGCCAAACTTAAGTGCTGGGACCTTGACTTTTCTACATGTACTGACCTCCACATACACCACCATCTACGGAGTGCTGACAACCTATCTAAACCATGGCCATGTGAGTGTTGCCCCACCACACGTTTTCATTTGAGCTCCTCAGCATATACTGTACATGACCTATGTACTTAGACCTATGTCCTACCCATTTATAAAGTGGTGTATTTGTAGACCCCTGGACAGAGCACATGAAACCACCAGAGATATGTCCTCGTTCTTATCAATTCGCAAGTGTAGCGAGACTGACTGGGAGAAAGATGCAGTTGTTAGACGTAACATTCAAGACGTAAATTGCTTTTTTCCTTATAACAGCCGGAGACTATCCTGCTCAGACGCCCAGCGACGGAGAAGACAGCGCATCGGGGCACAACTCATATTATCAACAAACCCTGGCAGCTGCAATCACCAACCTCACAAAACCTATTGACGTACCGCCCGCCATCACATCAGGATAACACGACTACGACTGGCTGCATCAGTCTATACATATCGCTGACACCTAACAGAGCCGCAGTGCGTTCCTGAAGCATGAGGACATTCTTATCTTCTACGTCTATTTACCTTATGTCAGATCAGTTTGTTCCAATTCTTTGCTTTGCGAAGCTAAAACAATCAGGAAATGCGCAGTTCAGACGTGTCATTTGGAACTTGATTCGGTCGAATTAATGCATAGAAATTAAGGTTGAGAGAAAAAAAGGACATGATTCGGCTGTGATATCAATGGCTTGTATTATGTAGGTTTGAAGAGCTGCTGTTTTATGTCTGTTAACCACAAAACCATGTTTGTTCCTGTCTGAAGCCATACGGAATAGAAAATAGGCAAAAGCATACGAGGCCTGGGAGATTTGTCGTATACATATGTTGTTCAAATTGTTCATTGAATTATTATTATTACTTTTTTATTTTTTTTTAAGTTTTGCCCCTTGGGTATTTTTGGCCAAAGATAGCAAAAAACTGATAGGTAGGAAGTTGTAATTGGATCATTAAATGGGTACTTCACCCCTTGACATCTTATCCCCTATTCAAAGGATAGGGGATAATATGTCTGATGGCGGGGGGTGAATTGAGGGGGTGTGACATCATGACCACGGCCACATACATGTTCCGAACGCCGGATGCCTGGCGGGAGATTGTGGGGGGTCCCAGTGTCAGGATCCCCCATGATCAGACATCTTTTTCCCTATCCTTTCAGTGAGGGGTAAGATGTCTAGGAGCAGAGTACCCCTTTAAAGGTTTGTGGAACAGTTAGAGGATTTAGGGTTTAAAAGTAGGGCAGTGTTTTTAAATCAAAGTGAAACACTACGACTCCCAGCATGCCCGGACAGCCTTTGGCAGTCCGGGCATGCTGGGAGTTGTAGTGTTGCAATAGCTGAGGCACCTTGGTTGGGAATTACTGCAGTAAGGCATGAATGTCTGGTGGTAGGGCATAAGCAGATGTTTAAGTGAACAGTAGCAAGCCATACCTTGAGAGTTGGAAGTTGGGTTGTTGAGTGTAGCATAGTTGTAGTAGCCAAATGCGCCTAGGCATGCTGGAATATGTAGTGTTGCAACAGCTGAGGCACCCTGGTTAGGAAATGTAGTAGGGCATGTTTATGTTGCTCATATCACAGTCACCATCACTATTCCTACAGCACCATCTGTTATGCTCCAGCACAGCTGATTCTTTATGTTTCATTACTGTAACTATGTCATGTGATCACCAGTCTGACACACAGAGGATCACAGTGATTAATGCTTCAGAGGAAGTGAACAGTCTGACTTCCTTTGGACTACATCCTCACCCATCAGATCCCTTCTAGTTGCTCATAGACCCCTCCCCACCCAGATCTGTATACTGCTGCTATCTTTATGGAATCAGGATGTATAGTAGTTATACACCTCTCCAAAAGCTGTGCTCCCATGTAGCATTCTTTCTGTTCTTGCTGTGAGAAAAAAATAAAAATAAAAAAAAAGATATTTTACTCCAATTGTGCAAATCACTTTTTAAAATGTGGCATTGTTTCAGCAGTTTTGGAAAATTGCTGCAAAAACAATGAAAACACACTGAAATCAGGTCAAATCAGCCTAAAGACTTAAAATCTTAACAAAATACTCCATCATTAATGATAGGTCAACTTTCTTATTATGGCAATATTTCTCTAATAACTTTGAATAAGAAAACACATCAAAACTGCAGGTGATGTGAACTGACCCCAACCTACTTATAAGTTTAATCAGTTCATCTGACTGAATTGGGCAGCACCAGCAGCCTAGTTAGAAGAAATGCTGTGACAAGACTCCACACCCTCTTTCTGCAAAGCCAGAGGATCCATGGGAATGTAAGCAGCATTAGGAAATCATGGCTAAAAACCCATTCTTGCCACAATAGCTAAAACGGGTAAGCACAAGGTATGCACGTAAAACTCTACATTAGTCTCAGCCGATGATGCACTATTTAAAATAAATAACTACATAAATAAATAAATAAATAAATAAATAAGTAAATAAAACACTAAATGAACAAATAATTCCTGGAAGGCTCCATTAATCAGACAGAGGCTAACAAAACCCAGCTTTGCAACTGCACAAGGTACTCCATTGATCAGATATTGATGGATTATACTAAGGCCATCAATAAAAATAAGTTTCCAAAAAACCCTTTAAAGGAATACTTCGCTGGAAAACATTATTTTTTTTAAAATCAACTGGTGCCAGAAAATAAAACAGATCTGTAGATTCCTGTTATTTAAAAATCTTAATGTTTCCAGTACTTATCAGCTGCTTTATACTACAGAGAAATTCAAGAAAATTCAAAAATAAAATAACTTTATGTGGAGCATACAGCAGCTGTAAGTACTGGAAGGATTAAGATTTTTTTTTTATAGAAGTAATTTACAAATCTGGCAATGTAGAAGAAATGATGGCACTCACCCGATGAATGGACTTGCAAGGATGACTTTTATCATGTGCTTGTCAACCAAAGTGCATGTGCATGGCAGCGTACAGCGTTCAGGCAGGTAAAGCGGGCAAGGATGCCGGGAGAACCAGTGTGCACGCACATGCACTTTGGTTGACAAGCACGTAATAAAAGTCATCCTTGCAAGTCCATTCATCGGGTGAGTGCCATCATTTCTTCTACATTGCCATGTTGTAAGAATTATTCTTTCTCTGCAAGATTGAGCACCACCCCTAGGACTATATCCACACTTGCACTTTAATTGCGGACTTATGTTCACTCCCTGTATAGCAGTGCCGGATAGTGTTTCTACTTGAATAATTTACAAATCTGTTTAACTTTCTGGCTCCAGTTGATTTAAAAAAAAAAAAAAAAAAAGAAATGTTTTCCATTGGAGTAGCCCTTTAAGGCTATTAGAAGCAGTAGGTATGGGAACACTATTGTGGTAGGGAGGTCCGTTTTATCTTGTTATGAGGCTTTGTCTTCTCCTTCTCTTGTCTTTTTCTATTCATAAAGAAAGCCAGCCCGCTCTGAAGGATCCAGCTATGCCTCTTAAAAGTCTGCGCTGCATGACTCTATTGGACGCATGTCATCTGTAACTATTTCAATTATTTATTTACGACCTGCAGATGTTTTCTTTTTTCTAATCACAGATTATTTCCATTCCATCTAACATGAATTTTAAAAGTATTTTAACTACAAAAGGTTTTTTTTCTCTTAGCGCTGGGTCTCTCATCTGCTATATTTGAAGCCTCCCTTGGAGATTACTTTATTTTTTAAACTCCGAGTCTTGAGAATTCATTAGCAATCAAATCTATTGCCCAAAAGATATCACTTGCAATTTAATTATTAACATATGTAGGGAAGGCAGGCAAGAAAAATAGGGCACATCAAGCCGACAGGTGCAGGTGACTGGCACTTTAGAGGAAAACAAAGTGGAATTGTAGAAGATTGTTCAGAAGTAAACGGTACAGGAATTTTGCATTAGCATCAAAGGGCAATTCAGGAATTGATGAAATACTTGTCACATAATTACACTACATAAATGCATTTACATAAAGAATGGAGCAATCATATGGGATTTGCTTCTCTTCCAAGCAATGTCAAGCTGCTGCTTCTAAGGCTAACAGGATATTGTCATTGTGTATTAAAACAGGCATGGACTCGCGGGATAGGGACATTATATTACTACATATAACTGTGTGGTTTAGTTTCTAGAAATATCATATCTAGATGTACACAACCTTGTAATAAACCATTCACTGTAGCACATAATTCTTGTGCATTTTTTTTTAGGCCTCATCTTTGGAATGTATTTATTATGTCTGGAAGTAGGGATCAGGGCAGACCTGCAATCACTGTCCCAACTTACTTGGACAATCCGCCCTAAACAGTGGCTCACAACTAGGTGACGGTCCGTATGCAGAATTAAGTCCAGGTCAATAAAACACAGGCAAAAACTGTATAAAAGCAGAAAAGACTATGGGTGGTATCTCTCAAGACCTGCATCTCTGATGGCAGTGTAAATTAATTCCTTGGTAGCACATTACATTTTTGTAGAGGCTCATGTCTCAGGGGCATCGGAGGCTCCTTAAAGGGGTACTCATATGGAAAAACTTTATTTTTTTTAAAAAATCAACTGGTGCTAGAAAGTTAAATAGATTTGTAAATCACTTCTATTAAAAAATCTTAATCCTTCCAGTACTTTTTAGGGGCTGTATACTAAAGAGAAATCCAAAAAAGAAATGCATTTCCTCTGATGTCATGACCACAGTGCTCTCTGCTGACCTCTGCTGTCCATTTTAGGAATTGTCCAGAGCAGGAGAAAATCCCCATAGCAAACATATGCTGCTCTGGACAGTTCCTAAAATGGACAGCAGAGGTCAGCAGAGAGCACTGTGGTCATGACGTCAGAGGAAATGCACTTCTTTTTTGGATTTCTCTTTAGTATACAGCCCCTAAAAAGTACTGGAATAATTAAGATTTTTAATAGAAGTGATTTACAAATCTGTTTAACTTTCTGGCACCAGTTGATTTGAAAAAAAAAATAAATAAAAAGTTTTCCATGGGAGTACCCCTTTAAATCTCTGTAAGCTCTGAGATGGGGGAGATTTCAACTACAGTTTACTCTTGCTAGCAAAAATAAACTTTATTAAATATGGCAAGCAGGGCGACCATGCCCCTTTGGTTGAAGCCAAGCTCCATTCGCTGCAGAGGAGATTTAAAAAAAAAATTGCATAATTTGATAATTTTTGATACATTTTTTGCAGTTTTTTCTTGATAAATTTCTAGTACATAATCAGAGATAAAACAGTGGGAACAGGCTAGCTAGCAACAGGAAAAACTGCAATCGTGGGCATAGGACTGATATGCAGGTCAATTTAAATAACCCACCACATGGAGGTGTGAGGCTCTTACCGCTCTCACTGACGACTGATCCTGTGAAGTGCAGGGTCATTGTCAAGATACTGAGGTAAGCTACCACGTGTGCTGGGAAGAGGATGGAAGTGGCACTAGAGCTGGGCAATGTATATATAGTTGCAAGAAAAAGTATGTGAACCCTTTGGAATTATATGGATTTCTGCACAAATTGGTCATAAAATGTGATGTGATCTTCATCTAAGTCACAACAATAGACAATCACAGTGTTCTATATAATACGGGGTCACGGGGTCACGCATTTTAGGCTCCTTTCACACTACATAATTACTCAGTTTTCGAAGTTCCGTCAGAAAATCGGCAGTAAAACAGCAGTTACAAAATCCTATACAGCGGCCGTTAGAAAATCCCATTATAGTCTATGGATTTTTGTAATAGCCGTTTTAACCCGTTATAGCCCGTTATTAATAACGGCCGTTATTTTGTGGCGGAAGTTAGTAACGGGAGTAATAGTTCATGAACTATTTCTCCCGTTACTATCTTCCGTCACAAAATAACATTCATTATTAATAACGGGCTATAACGGGTTAAAACGGCTATTACAAAAATCCATAGACTATAATGGGATTTTCTAACGGCCGCCGTATAGGATTTTGTAACTGCAGTTTTACTGCCGATTTTCTGACGGAACTTCGAAAACTGAGTAATTATGTAGTGTGAAAGGGGCCTAAAATGAAAGTGAAAGCTTCCTGGCAGCTCAGTCGGGCTGATCGGGACCATCGCAGTGAAATAAAAATAAACATATGTGGTATCACCGCGTGCGGAAATGTCCGAACTATAAAAATGTATCATTAATTAAACCGCACGGTCAATGGTGTACGCGCAAAAAAATTCCAAATTCCAAAATAGCGTATTTTTGGTCTTTTTTTATATCATGAAAAAATTTATAAAAAACGATCAAAAAGTCTGTTCAAAACAAAAATGGCACCGATAAAAACATCAGTTCACGGCACAAACAATTTGCCCTCATACTGGCCCATACACAGAAAAATGTAAAAGTTATAGGGGTCAGAAGATAACAATTTTAAACATATACATTTTCCTGCATGTAGTCATGATTTATTTTAGAAGTACGACAAAATAAAACCTATATAAGTAGGGTATCATTTTAACTTAATGGACCTACAGAATAAAGTTAAGATGTCATTTTTACCGAAAAATGTACTGTGTAGAAACGGAAGCCCCCAAAAGTTACAAAATGGCATATTTTCTTCAATTTTGTTGCACAATTATTATTTTTTCCGCTTTACTGTGGATATTTTAGTGAAAAGACTAATGCCACTGCAAATTAGAATTGGTGGCGCAAAAAATAAGCCATAATATGGAATTTTTGATGCAAAATTGAAAGTTTTATGATTTGTAGAAGGTGGCGAGAAAAAAATGAAAATGCAAAAAATGGAAAAACCCTGCGTCCTTAAGGGGTTAGACTAATAACATACAAAGAATAAAATCTTACCATGTTATTATTTAACACACCATGTAAATATTCACAGTGCAGGTGGAAAAAGTATGTGAATCCCATAGACTAATTACATCTCCATGAGCTAATTGTAGTGAGGTGTCACCCAACTGGAGTCCAATCAATGAGATGAGATTGGAGGTGTTGGTTACAACTGCCCTATAAAAAAAACACCCACCAGTTCTGGGTTTGCTTTTCACAATAAGCATTTCCTGATGTGCGTGATGTCTCGCACAAAAGAGCTCTCAGAAGACCTACAATTAAGAATTGTTGACTTGCATAAAGCTGGAAAGGGTTATAAAAGTATCTCCAAAAGCCTTGCTGTTCATCAGTCCATGGTAAGACAAATTGTCTATAAATGGAGAAAGTTCTCCCTAGGAGTGGCCGTCTTGTAAAGATGACTGCAAGAGCACAGCACAGACTGCTCAGTGAGGTGAAGAAGAATCCTAGAGTGTCTGCTAAAGACTTACAAAAGTCTCTGCCATATGCTAACATCCCTGTTAGCGAATCTACGATATGTAAAACACTAAACAAGAATGGATTTAATTGGAGGACGCCATAGAGAAAGACACTGCTGTCCAAAAAATATATATTGCTGCACCTATACAGTTTGCACAAGAGCACTGGATGTTCCACAGCAGTACTGGAAAAATGTTCTGTGGACAGATGAAACCAAAGTTGAGTTGCTTGGAAGAAACAAACAACACTATTGGGGAGATTTATCAAAACCTGTGCAGAGGAAAAGTTGACCAGTTGCCCATAGCAACCAATCAGATCGCTTCTTTCATAAAAAAAAAGGGCCTCTGAAGGATGAAAGAAGCAATCTGATTGGTTGCTATGGGCAACTGGTCAACTTTTTCTCTGCACAGGTTTTGATAAATCTCCCCCATGTGTGGAGAAAAAAGAGGTGCAACACACCAACATCAAAACCTCATCCCAACTGTGAAGTATGGTGGTGGGGGCATCATGGTTTGGGGCTGCTTTGCTGCATCAGGGCCTGGACGGATTGCTATCATCAAAGGAAAAATGTATTCTCAAGTTCATCAAGGCATCTTGCAGAAGAACTTAAGGCCATCTGTACACCAGCTGAAGCTCAACAGAAGATTGGTGTTGCAACAGGACAACAAACCAAAGCATAGAAGTAAATCAACAACAGAATGGATTAAACAGAAGAAAATATGCCTTCTGGATTGGCCCAGTCAGAGTCCTGACCTCAACCCAATTGAGATGCTGTGGCATGACCTCAAGAAATTGATTCACACCTGACATCCCTAGAATATTGCTGAACTGAAACTGTTCTTTAAAGAGGAATGGTCAAGAATTACTCCTGACAATTGTGCACGTCTGATCTGCAACTATAGGAAATGTTTGGTTGAAGTTATTGTTGCCAAAGGAGGTTCAACTAGTTATTAAATCCAAGGGTTCCCATACTTTTTTTCCACCTGCACTGTGAATGTTTACATGGTGTGTGCAATAAAAACATGGTAAGATTTAATTATTTGTGTGTTATTAGTTTAAGCAAACTGTAATTTTCTTTTTTTGTGATTTAGATGAAGAACAGATCCCATTTTATGACCAATTTGTGCAGAAAACCATATCATTCTAAAAGGGTTCACATACTTTTTCTTGCAATTGTATGTAACAATAATAATATGGCGATGGGCTCAGGATCTTTCATGATTATATATATATATATATATATATATATATATATATATACTCTTTTTTACAACGTATCTCAAGGATTGTGGCATAAAATGTAGGAACACTGGTAAAAGGTCAGTTTTATTATATTCTATAGATATTAAATGGCATATTTTACTCTAATTTTTTTTTAAGTTTCTTAGGCACAGTCATTGGTGTACACAAAAGTATATACATTTTCTTATACACTAACATTAATGTCCCAAAATTATCCCTTTTGTTGGCAGACACCTGCTGGTGTTTATATGCACACAGAGGTAAAAAAAAAGCTCTGGCTTTTTACATATGGTCCAACAATTCTCCCTTTTTGGGAGTAGCAACAGGTTTTGTGCCTGAAAAGTGAAGAAGCAATGGCTTTTTACAAGCTGTGAAAAATTATTCCCATTTTGGGGCTTAGCAACATGATTGGCATCCTAAAAAGTGCTCAGAAGTGACACAAAACTCTCTATGCTTGGCTTTATCACATTAAATGTATGTGATGTTGTTCTTGGCTCAGTGTCCCTCACAGAGATCTTCACCTAATACCTGCTGTCTCTCAAATGGCTGCTGAAGCGGGCATAGGCTTTTATAGTGGCTTTGACATCACCCCTATACTGCCTCCTGACTGGGGTTTGAAAGGCATTAAGGGATTCCTTTAGATCATGTGATCCTTCTTCCTTCTCCTTTCTGACATGTGGCTGTTTTTTTTTTTTTTTTTTTTTTTTTAGCAGATTCTTTTTAACTAAACTTTTAGCAAAGTTCTGACCAGGCACGGGTTCTACGAGTTCAGACTTTAGTGACTTTATTGAGTTAAAACCACAAAATACTTGGTTTTCCCAATTCCCTAATACTCATACAAAAATCAAATGAAAAAAAAAAAAAAACATGCATGCAGAGTCTGTATGGCAGTGCAGGAAAACCTTAAAGCACCTTGGCCTCCAGCCAAGTGGTCTCTGTGTGCTGCCGAATGTCTCCAGGTACAATATGTACTATGATATTTTATCTGATAAAGTAATGTCATTTAGTCAAAAACACCTTCATATATAGATAATTCAATAGAGAATGTTAAAATGTTTGCATGTGAATTTGTCAGGAAAATGTCCAATTGCATCTGTTTGTAATTGGTGGCATATAGTGATACAGTATGGGTCTACAAATTTGCAACCCAGAGGTTGTGTGGAGCCTTCATTTGCATAATTCCTTATGGAATGATTGGGTGCAATGCAACTCAATGCGAAGATGACAAGAACTTGCAACCTGTCTGCAAGTAACATCTATGCATATTTCTTACACCTTAGAAGACTGCAGCCACTTCTTTGTACTGTATGTTCCCCTTTTAACAGTGTTTCCATTTCTCTCCATTATCTTCCCTTCTGTGCTGTTGCCTGTATCTCTTCCCTTCGTCTTATTCTTCGGATCCTTGATTAAAGTCTCCTCTTTGATCTGGCAGAAGTATTCAGCTCTAACCCCTCTTATCAGCATTGCAGCGAGCATCGGGAGCCCTTATTATGGTATATGCTGTTTGATTCCCAGTACATTGTGTGCACACTGCCAGCGTTCTTATGTAATTCTACAGAATTCTACTGCGCTCAGCTCAAGTGGCCATCCCTCGCAGATTATCTGTCATTCAGTCGGCACAAAGCAGATCAGCTTTACTGAAGAAAGGCCCATTGTTTACTTTCTACATGTGCTTCAAAGCCAAATCATGATTTGAAAGCAGCGGTAAAGGCTCCTTCTACGTCTGGCTGCACCAAGGTGGAAAACTGATGCCCATATTATTTTTTCATCAGATTATAGATTTGAAGACTCGCCGTGATGGAAAAACCCAACCTCCTGTCTTAAAGCGTTAAAGCCATTCTCTTTATCCATTTCCTTCAAATCTTGGCAATGCCTGACGTCCGCCTTGGTAAAGTCATCCTATTCTGAATATGGAAAGCGTAGCGATCTTATGTCACTCGCTTGACAAGGAGCGTTTGATCGTTTGTTTTTGAAAGAGGCGACTTTACACGGTGCCCGGTGGCTCGATAGTCGCTGACAGCATCTCTGCTCAATCATTCAGTCACAGACGATGAATTGGAGACTGCGATAAGTTGTATTTTTATGGGGGATGCCTGTCAGAACCCACGGGGGCTAATATACCTAGTGGAGACATATAGACTTAGGTCTTAGCTACCAGGAGATATTTGTTTATAGGGGTTAAACAGCTATTAAAAACATATACCATATGCACAAGATAGGGGACAAGTGTCTGATCAAGGGGGTTCTTACCACTGAGACCCCCTGTGATTTCTAAAAGGGGCCCCAACTCTTTCCTCGGAGTGCTCCAGCTATCACTTTTTCAGATGGCACGTACAGTCAATCATTGATTGAGGGGGAGCACTGCTGTGCCTGATGGTTGAGCGATTATTAAGCCTCAGAAGGTGGAAGCTGGCACTCACTCAGTAGGCAGATTTGCCCTGTTCTGGAGATTATAAGGGGCCGTTGTGGTTGGACCCCCTGTAATCAGACTGTGGATAGGGGATATGTCTCTAATAACTGGATACCTTTTTAAAGATGTTATCTAAAATTGGGGGGGGGGGGGGGAAAGCTGAATTCTTCCAGAAACAGCTCCACACTTGCCCTCAGTTTGGTTGTGGTATTGCAGTTCAGTTCATTGAAGTCAATGGAGCTGAGTTGTAATACCAGAGACAACCTGAGGACAGGTGTGGCACTGTTTTGGAAGAAAGCAATTTTTTTTAAATCCTGGAAATCCTTTTACCTATGAGCTGTTTCTCATGTTGCATTTTCTCCCCATGTGCCTGAGGTAAAAAAAAACAGATATAACCAAGAGTGGCACTATTTAAAATCCTCCCCTGTACTCGCCACTAAACCACAACAGTTCCCAACAATTCATAGGTTAGGGGATAAGTGTGAGATCTTGAGGGGTTTAACTGCTGGGTCACGCTGGGCTCCGACTACTGTCTATGGAACTGCCAGAGATTGTCGAGTACTTAACTTTTTTTGGCTATTTTTTTATTTTATTATATAAGTATAAGGCAAAGATTATAACTATAACTATTATTATACTGTACAAGTATAAGGCAAAAAAAAAACAGACAGATATTTAAAATCAATTATGTGTCAGCACCTAAATATAGCAGTGAAGAGGCTATATCAGAATCTTCTTGACGGGTTACTCCACTGGCCAGCGTTCGGAAGTAAATGTTCGGAACGCTGTTTTTGCGCTGCGGGGTTGGCCATGCCCTTTGTGACATCATGGCCATGCCCTGTCAATGCAAGTCAATGTCTTGCATTGACGGGTGTGGCCATGATGTCACAATGGGCGTAGCCGACACCGCAGCGCGAAAACATCATTCGGAACATTTACTTCCGAACACAGGCCAGTGGAGTACCCCTTTAATGCAGCAATAAGCAAAGAGCTATATACCATGCAACCAAAGGAAAGTGTAATACTTAATAACTACTAATAATAAATGATTGCAATAATAGTACACATCAATAGATGAAAATGAGTATAGATGGAAAAAAAATCTCAAATGTTACAGTGCTGAGAGACTGTGATACTACACAGTGCTAAATGGTCACAATACTACACAATGGGCCTCATTTACTAAGCTGAAACCAACCAGTAACCGTGTGGTTATTTTGGCGCAGAGTGTCTGCGACATGTCTGCACCAGTGTGCGCCTGGAAAATCCGACAAACCCGACATTGCACTGTGAAAAGCCAAAAAAGGGACGTGGTCTGTCTCAACGGGGGCTTGGCCGACCCAAAAAAGGGGCGTAGTTTCACAACCCGACCAATTTACTATTGAATTCACTGAAAATCCCGTGGATAAATGTCTGGAAATACACACCCAGAAAAAGCTAGTCAGAAAATGTTCCCGACTTTTCCCAATAGTAAATAGAGAGGAATCCTGCAAGTCTGAAACAACATTTCCCATTAGTAAAAACCTGACACTCTTAGTAAATGAGGCCCAATATGTAAATAATATTCATATTATAAAGTGCATAAGATGAGGCGCACAATTACATTTCAGTCACCCACTCTGCACTAGAGTATAGCCCATAGGAGGGAATAGCCCATTTAGGAGGGAAGCGACTCCATTTGTTTTATCACGTAGTGACTTCCTCAGGGGGTCTTTATTTGAGGAATGTTTATGTTTTTATGTAAAAAAATGTAGCAATTCTGAGCACTAACAAAAACTGTAGTCTTAAAGAAACAAATCATTTTTTGAGCGTCTATTTTCAATAGAAGAATCCTTGTGCTTTCCTTAGGAGAGCTCCTAGAAGCACCAATGGACTCACACAAGTCTTCAAAGATCATTAGCTCATTCATTTGTACTAATGCACACACACTTATATGTCATTTATTTGGCTGCACAGCGGAATCTATTGATGTCATATGAATAATAGATCATATAAACATGAATGTGTCATCCTGTACTTTTCTGTTGCACATGAAGCCCTACAAATGTACGAATAATGATATTGATTGAGCCGAATAGCACATTTTGCAAGATCTAGGCTGCACTAGGGAAATTCCCCTCAGATGAACAACCCATTGTAAAATGAAGGAATCATTGCTTCTTATTTACTGTAGAAGACTCATTTTTATCTTTTAATTAGATGGCACTGGCAAAGGTGTTTTTTTTTTTTTTTCCATCTCTCTGGGCCTGAAAGGGTTTTGAGCACATAACACCTCGTGGCAGGGTTTTCCGATGGTCACCTTGTCTTTATTGTGTAGGAATGTGACGATGAGTTTTCCTAGCCGAGATGATGAGGCCAGACCCGAATGAAGCCTAGCTCTGATTTGACGCACAAAGCTCTTCAAGACACCTGATAGAATCATTAACACCTCCAGCCTGGCTCTTTTTATTTCCACCTCATCAACATATGGAAACTCTGTAAATTTAGTCAGTCGAGTGTAAAAAAGAAACGCAAATTCAGTCTCAGGTCAAACAGAAGAGACACAATAATCATAGACAGCCAGTGGAACAATAATTTGTTTGTGGAAACTAATAATTTCCTTTTTTTCCTAGCTACTGTAGTTTATTTATGTATGGCAATTGGATTGTAGAAATTGTAGATAATTTATCTTCTGCATGAATCAAATCATTGCGATTTACATAGGACGGATGAGAGAGAATTCAAGAACTTTGGTTTTATGTACAATTTATAGTTCAATGTAATACTTTAAAATTATATATATTTTCTAACTATATATATATATATATATATATATATATATATATATATATATATATATATATATATATATATATATACCGTGTTTCTCCGAAAATAAGACGGGGTCTTACATTAATTTTAGTCACCGAAAACACACTAGGGCTTATTTTCAGGGCAGGCTTTTGTGATGGGCGCAGCTCTGCCCCCCAACATCCCCCCTCCAGTTTATCAGCCCAGCGCTGCAACCCACATCGGGGGACTAATCGTATGTCACCACGCGATCGCAGCTTCTCTCCCCCCTGCCAAATAATTATCAGCCGCTGCGCTGTGCTTTCTATTCCTGTGCCCGGGCTGTAAATATTAAAAAACAAACTTTAACTTACCTTCGTCCTCCGTTCCCGCGTTCCCAAGGAACCGGCCTCATTGTCTCTTCACTGTTCTTGCTACTTCCTGGTGTTGTGACATCTCAGAGCCTTCAGCCTATCACCGGCCGCAGCGATGTCCCGCCTTGGCCGATGATAGGCTGAGCCGACTGTCATGTAAGAAGCCGGCCGACTCCTTACATGACAATGCGCTCAGCCTATCATCGGCAGAGGCGGGACATCGCTGCGGCCAGTGATAGGCTGGAGGCTCTGAGACGTCACAACACCAGGAAGCAGCAAGAGCAGCGGAGAACAGTGAGGCCGGTTCCTTAGCAACGGGGGAACGGAGGAAGAAGGTAAGTTAAAGGGGTTCTCCGGTGCTTACACATCTTTTCCCCTATCCAAAGGATAAGGGATAAGATGCCTGATCGCGGGAGTCCCGCCGCTGGGAACCCCCGGGATCATGCACGCGGCACCCCGTTTGTAATCAGTCCAAAAGTGATAGCTGTCACACCCCCTCCCGTAGGCTTGCATTGAGGGGCGGAGCGTGACGTCACACGGAGGTGGAGACGTGACATCACACATCGCCGGCCCGGTGGTCGCCTGTAATCAGTCCTGGAGCAAACACGCTCTGGGGACTGATTACAAACGGGGTGCCGCGTGCATGATCCCGGGGGTCCCCAGCGGCTGGACTCCCACGATCAGGCATCTTATCCCCTATCCTTTGGATAGGGGAAAAGATGTGTAAGCACCGGAGAACCCCTTTAAAGTTTGTTTATATATATATATATATATATATATATATATATATATATATGTTATTTTTATTTTTTTAAGTCTTTTAAATGGGATTTATACCAGGCTGAAATAGAGAAATGGCTGTTGTCAAGCTGCTCTTTGGTTTATGGTCTTTGGTCTATGGTCAGCAAGTTGCCAATACAGCTCTGAGTTGAATAGCTGATATATTAAAGGGAACCTGTCGCCACTTTAATGCTGCCTGAGCCACAAGTCATCGGGTCAATCCCTAGTGGCTCTACCAGCCTTGGTTGATACAGTATATATTTTTTCCATTCCCAAATGGAAAGAGATATATCAATCAAGGCTGGTGGGGTTGGGAGACGCCATCAGGGACCTCCCCAATGACTTGTGGCTCAGGCAGCATGAAATTGACATTTTCCCCTTATCCACAGGATGGGGAATAACTATCTGATTGCATGTGGTCCAACCTTTGCAGCCCCTCAAAATCTTAAATCTTCTAATCTCGAGTCTTCTCTAATCTGAGATTGTGAAGGGGCTACTCCAGTCAAACCCCTCGTGATAAGGCCCTTATCCCCTATGATATAGAAACATTTTTGTTACCCAGAGTACCCTTTAAGCCAGAAAATTATTTTTGGGCCATTTTCTGGCTTAAAACTAAAACTTAATATAGTTGTTGCATCATTTTTGTCCATGTCCACTTCTCCTGTGTATAGATAAGTTTTAATCTTGTGATAAATCCTTTAAGTAATTTGATATTATATAAAATGGTGAATCTTTGGCAGTTACTTCAAGTACGGTATACCCTGGTCAAGGGTGAATGTAGCCTTCTTGCGGCCCAAGGCAAATTATAGAAAGGTGGTCCTAAAGGGCATGCCGTACTCCTTCACATAACCCATGCCATACAAACTTGGCACCTAGTACAAGAGATTTCTCTTGGCGTGAGCAACCCTGGTCCTGCCTAAGAAATGCCACCTGCAAACCAAGTCAACTTACTACTAAATTACCAGTATGCTAAGTAACCTTACTTTATGGGTGTTTAGGCTGAAGTCTGACTTTGTCATATTATAAAGAAAGGATAATACACACTCACCGCTAGGCTATGGCTGTCAATCCTAGGAGTCCGGGGACACAAGTGGAGTTGGCGACTGCATGGAGCGCTCGGAGGCTCCAAGGATTGACAGCCATAGCCTAGCGGTGAGTGAGTATTATCCTTTCTTTATAATATGACTATGATACTGCAGCTTTTCTAAATATGCAACCCACAGGTGGAGTTTTTACGTGAGTACCCCGGGCCGTCATATCTGTATATACGATCCATAGGAGCCATAGAACCGGCTTAGATTACATTGCACACCTTGAGAGTGCCCCCATCTGCCGTTTCTTCAGTATATTCGTGAAGTCTGACTTTGTCCAAGAGTGTAAGGATACCAGTATTGTAAATGATACCTGACTTTTTCATTTGCTCGCGCCTCTGAGGACAAATATTCAAGTGGCTGCGGTCAGTGAAGGCCTCAATGCAAATTTTATTATGGCGGCCTTGACTGTCTTTTATTCCTCTGTCATAGACATAAGAAAAAAGTATGCACAACGATTGATATAATCCTGTACAACATCTAAACCCTCTCAATACCTGAGCATTGCTGGTAGAACAAATACGAATCTTGTAGATATTGTATTAGCTATAATGGATAAGAAACCTGGCTCATGCTGTTCATTCGTGAGCATGGATACTTAAAGGCAGGATTATATATTAGATACGTATGTACCAGTCAACAGTGGAACTGAGTATTACAGCCTCTGAATATGGTTCTGAAAAGAATACGGTGACAAACAGGATCCCCTAAGTGAATAATGGTAATGAGATAACTATAACGGGAGAGCAACTCCTTGGAAGAGAAGCCTCAGCGTGTAAGTATCAGCTCTGGTGCAGCTTTCACTGTTGATTCAGGGTTTTATTGTTATTGGATTTTCTCTAGACCAGCCTACTTGGAGCAAAGATTTAGATCATTGATCATAATTAGGAAGTATAGCTCCTGGAGATTTTTTTCCCTCCCAGGCATAATACAAAGTGGACAATAAGTCATTAGAAAATGAATTACACAATGATTTCTAGAATGCCTAACATCTAGCAAACTTATGGCGGAGCCGACTCAAGTAATTAAAGCAGACAGTAAGAAAATACTTTGTTTTTTCAAGATGTTAAATGAATTGTGAGGTTCACTGCTCAAGGATCATGCCTGCCACGTTCAGGGGGTACTCCTGAACAGATGGGTTTGGGTGACGGTGCATTAGAGAACACATACTGTCATATGTGATACATGAGACATTTACCTTAGTATTTCCCTTAAAGGGGTACTCCGCCCCTAGACATCTTATCCCCTATCCAAAGGATAGGGAATGAGATGTCAGATCGCCGCGGTGCCGCTGCAGGGGAGCCCCGGGATTCCCGCTGTGGCACTGCGCTATCATTATAGCACAGAGCGAGTTCGCTCTGCACATAATGACGCGCAACACAGGGTTCGGAGCATCGTTACGTCACAGCTCCACCCTTCGTGACGTCACGGCCCGTCCCCTCAATACAAGTCTATGGGAGGGGGCGCGGCGGTCATAACGCCCCCTGCCATAGACTTGCATTAAGGGGACGGGCCGTAATGTCATGATGGGCGGAGCCATGACGTCACGTGGCTCCGTCCCCTGTATCGCCCGTCATTACGCACAGAGCAAACTTGCTCTGTGCTGTAATGATAGCGCAGTGCCGCAGCGGGGATCCCGGGGCTCCCCAGCAGCGGCACCGCGGCGATCTGACATCTTATCCCCTATCCTTTGGATAGGGGATAAGATGTCTAGGGGCGGAGTACCCCTCTAGGCACTGTCAGATCCAAAAACTTTTTATTTGTTGTTACTGATGAAAATTAAATACCTCAACATCACAGATGGACTAACCCTATTGACTGGAGCTTCAATATGAAGATTGTCTCAACATCTAAACTCAAAGTCTGCAATTCATTCTCTACCTTTGTTTTTCTTCTTTTTGATTTGTCTTTATTCTTATGCAAAATTGAAAACCTGTTTCATAGATATGAATTGGCAGTAACTATTTAAATTTAATAAAAATAATGTTGAATGAAAATTAAATACCTTTCATAATATGTTTTTTAGATTTTTTTGGAATATTTAAAGGGGTACTCCGCTGCTCAGTGTTTGAAACAAACTATTCCGAATGCTGGAGCTGGCGCCGGGAGCTCGTGACATCATAGCCCAACCCCCTCATGATTAGTGTTGAGCGGCATAGGCCATATTCGAATTCGCGAATATTCGCGAATATATGGACGAATATTCGTCATATATTCGCTAAATTCGCATATTCGTAATATTCTCGTTTTATTTTTGCATACGCTAAAATTTGCGTATGCGGAAATTAACATAAGCAAAAATTAACATATACAAAAATTTGCATGCCAGTCTCACACAGTAGTATTAGAGCCTTCTTTACACCACACAAGCTGGAAGCAGAGATGGGTGATCACTGTGATGTGTACTGTGAAAAAAAAAAAATAATAATATTCGTAATTACGAATATATAGTGCTATATTCACGAATATTCGCGAATATGCAATATTCGCGAATAAAATTTGCATTGCAAATATTCGCGAGCAACACTACTCATGATGTCACACCCCGCCCCCTCAATGCAAGTCTATGGGAGGGGACGTGACAGTCTTTCTTTAATAAAGAAAACAGCTCCTAAAAATCCCACCACTAGGGGTCCCCATACCTATTGGGAACCTAACCAGTCGTCCTGCAGCAGTATCAGGCTTGTCCATGATTCATGGACAAGAGATGACTCATGGACAAGGCTGCATGAGCAGACCCACCAATCACCTCCCACCACCACAAGGGAGGGGCACGCCCCCTTCCCCTGAGAGGATTTATAACACTGTGAGCTAATGAAAATAAGTATTTTTATAATAAATATAGGTGATAGAGGTATAAAAAGATGTACATGGTCAGGATTAGGTACTGAGTAACATAATATTTTTTTGTGTGTGTGGGATCTGACAGGTACACCATAACCTTTGCCTAAAGAGAATCTTATGTGATGATGCATTGCCTAAAGAGTATCTACATGTGATGATGCATTGCTACTATATGTACGGTCTCCCATGACCTTATTTCTGCAAGTATTCTCCACGAGAATCCCTGAGGAGCTATCTGTACTCACACGGATGAGCGAAACGCGTTGGATTAATGCCATCTCTGTGTAATGCATATGTATATCTCTATCTATGCAACACATACAATTGTGGGTTTTTAAACGTGAATACTACTACATACCCCTGGCTACCTTCCTCGGGTCCTGATATTGTATTATTTTTACCACATGTATGTTACACCTCTAAACACCTTAAAGCGTGATATTTAAGATCAAATACTGTATATTGGATCTGTCGGGCTAATAGCCTCGTTCAACTGTATCTTGGCGATGCCGCAATATTGTTTCAATATCCCCTTTACAGCCTAGGGCCAATAGGAGGTTCCAGTGTAGGCCCAGGTCACTAGGACAGGGGACTTACAGTATCGCCAGGCAGGGCTAATAGATAGGGACATACTAGTCACGCCTTACTCATGCTCGATCCTAAGTATACTATCTAATTTTGTGTTTGTAAAACAATACTGGCCCACACCAGTTGCTACATGATTACAGTGTTGTACTTTAATTAATAAATATATTGCATATGAAATATGTTGTTCTTGATTTTTCTAAAGAGAATCTGACAGAAGAAAAAACCCTTTAAGAAAGAGAATGCCCCTCGTAAATCACATGAACAGATGGTATGACATATACTACATTAAGTAGACTATTTGAAAAGGGTTCAAAGATCTTGCTGTATGCACTCAAATGGATTGCCCCACTATTAAAAGGTATACCCTATCTACAAGTTGGGGATAACTGCTTGATCGTGGAGTGTCTAAACTAAATGCCCCACAATCTCAAGAATGGAGTCTCCTGTCAGAATGGAGAGGTGGTGCACACACATGACCAAGGCTCCATTTATTCTCTATGACATCTGTCAGAGATAGCCAAGTGCTGTACTGATCAATTTCCAGTGGTGTTGTTCACGTGTGACCGCTGCTCTATTCTGATGGGAAACTTGGATCCCCATTCTTAAGATTGCAGGGGAACCCAGAGCTCAGACCACTCCTTTTCTTGATTAGATAGGTTTCCCCGATAACGTGGATAGAGGATGTCTCCTACTGGGGAGGGGGAGGGGGGGACAACCCCATAATGTGATGGCATATTGTTAAAATATACTATCACTTCATTATCAGTGGGGGTCTACCCTCTGGGTCCCCAACAATCCTGAGCAGTTTGACCCACATCTATTAGATATTTATGCATATCCGGTAGATTGCATAAATGTATAGATAGGAATACCCCATTAAGATACTTCAATATAGACTTAGATATCATAGCAAGCTATGTTTTGATCCTGATGTGGTCCTTTTTCAAAGTATCTGACCAAAGTGTCATAGTAAAACAAAAGTTTATGGGAACAAAAGTAGTAGTCATCTGTAACACTAAGTAACACGGATCATTGTTACGCTTGCCAATCTTGCCCTCAAACTCTTGTTGTACTTTGACACTTAGATACTCTTAAAGAAGGTCCACATTGGACAAACCAATGAAGATGAATGCATCTTGAGAACCCTTCTTAGGGCACCAAGAGAGCTTATCTCACCCTGTACCAATGGCCATATAGCGACATATTAAATTATTATTATTATATAAAATGGTTAAGTAAATGCAAAAGAAAGGCAGTGATAGACCGCTCACCTAATCCACTGCACAACCTCCAAGGCAATGAAGTATATCTAGTAAAATCCTCTTTTCTTTATTGCACAGAAAATAATAAATCACAAACATGTGAACATGGCGAATAAAAATGCATTCCCGAAGCGTGTTTTGGGTCACATGACTCTTCGTCGGAATACTAAAAGTCATGTGACTCGAAAGGTGTCATTCCTTGCTTTGGAGATATATCTGCCATTTTCACATGTTTGAGACTTTTATTATTTTTTCTACAATAAAATAAAGCCAATTTTAATGTTGACCCATTTTTTAAGTAAACGGTTCCTCTTTAAATCTTAAATTTGATATGTTTCTTAGGTATAAACAATGAATAGTTAAATGCACGTCATATATAGGTATCTTTATTTGGCTATGGCTTTTATCAGTTTACTCCTAGCTTTATATTCTTGTTTGCTGATATGATGTGTCTTGAGAATGCTAGAGAGCAGCGTGCAGTGTGCAGAATGAAGGTCCACTGAAGGTCCATCCTCTTAGGGCTTCCTCTCTAGTCCTGCCGTGTTTATAGAGATCAGCTATCACCATGGCCTTTCTACAGATCTGTAATCTCCCAGTCCCATTTCTCTCTGACTTAAAATGATAGAAGAAGATTTGACCTGCTCCATTCCCACAGGTCCAGTCCTGTAAATGCCATATATTGTTAAAGTGATTTTGCAAGATAGTGAAATTGCTGCATGGCGTATGAATCTTTAACCCTCAGAGTAAAAACCCATTATTAGATTACCAGCCCTGCAGTATATGGGACATGCCACCATTCATTTACTGCTGGCTGCACATCAATGGGAAATTGCATTATGTATCATCCCTGTGTTGTGGTCATAGCTGAACTTTATTTTAGGCACATTATGGGATTCAGCATTTTTTGAGAGGGATTTTTCAGGGGCAAAAAAAAATTCAGGCCCAAAATAGTAGAAACGAAAATGTCCTATATATTACTATATGGCTTTTCTAGTGCTCTGGATGATGTGTCATGCAAAAGAATAACTCAAGTTGTGAGCCCTTGGGACTGTGACTTATCTGTCCTCCATAATGATATCCTTCTAGTGTACATATAGTAGATTTGGGCTATGAGGACAGAGAAAAGCAGATGACTAAACTGTCCAGTTGCATGGGAATACTACACAAATGAAAAGGTTTGTAATACAAAAAGGTCTAGACTACATCAGATGTAAATGTAGTGTCCCAGTATTCATGATCCCAATACTATCCACAAGATGTTGTCATGTGTCTAAAGATATTGCATAAATGAATATGAATGATGCCTTGGTCAGCTAGCCTACCAATCAGTGGTTTTGGGAGAAGTCCCTAGTTCAGCCTCCCTCACCCAGGAGGAGATGTAGACCTTAACATGGTAGTTAAAGTAGTCTGGTAGAGGCAGCAAAGTTTGACAGTGAGAATAAGACTGAACAAGGGTCTCTCTGCCATACACTAATCTCTTTATTGGCTTACGGTCAGAGTTAGTGCTGCATGGCTGCCACGCCATGGAAGATTATTCTGCTCAATGTTCCTACAGGTATTGTGTCACAGACTAGAGTCAAACAAGTAAAGAAAAGTCTACACAGTCAGCCTGTGAATATCCTCATCAATAATTTCAGCAAACTGGACTGAGAACATATTCAATTGTGAACATTTGCATTAGATGTTACACATTGACGTGCTAAGAAGAACCTCAGAGATTGCTAAATCAAGTAAAGCTGCCATTAAAGGGGTACTCCTCTGTAAGACATCTTATCTTCTATTCAAAGGATAGGGGATAAGATGTCTGATTGCGGGGGTCCCGCTGCTAAACAAACATCGGGTTCCTGGGACAGTGGTCGTGACATCATGGACACGCCCCTCCTGATGCCACGTCACGCCCCTTCATTAATGTCTATGGGAGGGGGCGTGTCGGAAAGACAACTGGTCTTATATTGGACATGCACAGAGATTTTAGTAAAGTTGTTCCATTGCATCCTAGTGTCCAGTGGTCTCATATCTGCACTTTGCACTACATGAACAACTCAGTTGGCAAAAGAACCAGTAGGGTTCACACAGACTTCCTGGTTAGCTACACCAGTCTGCTATATGACATAACAATAACCCTATTACTACTACTCTCAGCTGACCGGCAACATCACTCTCATCATCCCTGTGATGTACATATAGGTACATGTGTTTAGGGGCCAGTGAATAGATGGAAGGTTCCAACAATAGAAAAGTAACAGAGTGAAGATTCAGTTTGCTGACCTAAGTCTGGCTTTAGATTAGTGTAATAAAGAAGCGATTCTGTGTGTGTATTAAGATCATAAGCAGGACCGCCATCAGAAATTTTTGGGCCCTATACTGCCAAACAGTGAAGGGGAAGGGGGCAGAGCCAGCAGCTAAGACCCCTGATGGCAGTACTGCCAGTACTGCCCTGATGACTGCCTTGCCCATAAGTCATGGCCTGACTCTGTAAAGTCGGGACTTGTGATCGTAACAGAGAAACAAAACTGCATCAGTATTACTGTAGTGTAAAAACTATAATCCACCACCACCCTCTCCTCATTGAGAACACATGAACGATCAGCTAAGATGAGCATTCATGTATATGGGATCAGGATAAACAGCTGTTGGCCAAATGACCGTTCTACTGACATCTATTATAGGGGTATGTGCACCTTTATGTAGCTGTATAAACAGAATACAGGCTGCAGTAAATAGCAGTCTGCATTCTGCCAATGTCTGTTCTGTCCTATTTTCAGAGCTGTGACTGGTAAATGGTTATTTTGATACTGTATATATTAACTAAATGCCTCCATTTACTTGTAAATTATGGAGTTTGCATGAACAGAATTTACTTAATAAATAGATATATTAAAGAATTGCTATTTATGCAAATCCCTAATCTCTAAGTGTAGGTTCACCAAAGGTAAAAGTATAATTTAACGTGGAAGACTGTTTGCAGACTACAAGTTTTACTTTTCCCTTTTAATGATGTATCTTATGATATAAGACTCTGCCATTGCAAGGAAAAAATGAGAAATAGCTTCTTCACCCAGATAAAACAAATCCAGCTGCCAGTGGTAATTTTGTTTGCCTCTGGGGATGAATAATATAAAAACACATGGCAGTTTAAGAGTAAACTGCAGATCAAATTAAAATTCAATATAACCAACAGAAAAATAAATAAATTCATTTCATTATTCGTCTGGATGTCTCATCTAAGATTTATTCCTGGAGCAGCTGTTTCTGGTCTTGCAAATGTGTCTGACTTATTATGGTAATGTGCTAAGGATGCGCTGGCTAGGGGCAGGCGGGCGACCAATAGACCCCCTTATCATCCATTATCTCCCACAATTATAAAGAAATAATTAAAGATTGACCTCAATGAGCCCTGGGGTGTTTAAATATATAACTCAAGATGTAACATACAGTAGCTGGTAGAAAAAAAAAACACTAAGGGGAGACTTGTCAAGGCCGGAAGGGGGGAGTTGTGTGGGGTTAGGCAACATGGTGCAAAGGAAGTGTGGCCACCCCTTTGCAGAATTTACTACAAATACTACAAGCTTGGAGCTGACCTTGCACTGGATATGCTGAGAAGCATGCACTCCTTAATAAATCCAGCATGGGTAAGAGGGGTGACACTTGACCTTAAACAGGATATGGATATGCCGGTCTTGATAAATTACCCCCCACCCCCGTAGGAACATTAAGTTCCACGTTTCATACTTACAAACTTCAGGTAATCCTTAAAAAAGGCAATAACTGCCCATTGAAAGTATAAAAACTCTTTTTTGTTTGTTCCTTACTGAAAACCTGGTCAACATTTTACGTTCCATGTTTTTTTCCCCTGCGGTTTGTTTCTTCTACCCAGTTTCCATCGATTATGCCCGATCCATTGGCACCCAATATCAGAGGGCATTGGTATTTCCAATGTCTATGCTGACAAAAGTGAAGGGATCTTTAGAAGATGGACCATGAGCAATATTTATCATCTATCCACGTAATAAATGTGTGCTTGGTGGATGTCTGGCCACTGGGATCACTTCTGAGCTCACAAAAGAGAAACCTTAGTCCCTGTTTGAATGGAGAAGTAGCCAGACAAGTGCCCTCCTGCTCCATCCAATTTGGTGCAGGAAAATGTATCCCCTATCCAAAGGATAGGAGAGAAGTGTCTGATCTCAGGAGGAGTCTGACCACTGGGAACCTCCGCAATCTTGTGCATGGCACCCCAGCTTTCCCCAGGAGTGGAGCGTGTCGACCCCTGCACGAAGCGGTCGACCAAAATGCTCCCATCAATGTATCCTTATGGGAGAACCGGAGATACCCATACACTGCCTCTCCAGCTCTTCCATAGAGAGCCGGACCCAGCAGTCAGACCCCCCCCCCCCCCCACTGGATATGGGATAAATTGTCCGGCACCATGGTACTCCTTTAATGTCTTAGCTCAACACTCCTCCCTCCAGCGATTAAGGCAAATCGGAATTACTATAAAGTGTGTCTCTCCATGATGCAAACATTTCATGGGGGGTCCTTGACTAATTTATTTTTACTAGCAGAAACCCCCTAGTATCATCCGATGGTTGACCTAACATAGGATAGGGTTGACTTACACCAGTTAAACATGATTAGGAATTATTTTTGGCCTCTCAATTGAATCAAATAACTAAAACCAGGCAGAGATCTAGACGTGGTAAATTACTACTATTTCTACTCTACTATATAATAGTATATTCAGTTACCCTACTTTTATTATGCAAGAATTAATTTTCATTTATTATTGAAAAAAAAAAGAAAGAAATCCTTTTCACCTTTTAACACTGTAATCCAAGCTCCACATTGTGTGATTAATTTCTTAATGTATCCTTTTAGTGAGTGAAGCTGTTCTGTTTTCTAATGCATAGCTAAAAAATGCAACCCAGACACTAAAATTAAAGGGTATCTCCAATGTTTTTTTTAAGTCAATGACTGCATTATAGTCATTTTTCTAAATTACATTATATTTAAAGTGTACCTGTCATATCATGGAAAAAATGCTTATATATGTTACTCGCTAGGTCATGCAGATTCTTTATTCTTTATTCTGTATTTTTCATGTGTCTAGCTTCTGTATTTGGCTCACAAATCCCTCTGTTCTGCTGTTCACTCATTCTGATATCCACTGCTCAGGAAAGCGTGTGCCCAAGGCATGCACTAAGCCCGCCCTCACTCACCATGCATTCACTTCCTTCTTTGAGTCTACTGTGCTGTCCTTATTTTGTTACTACTGGTGCTGTGGAGAGATCCTTTTTCTATATATTTCTGAATGACAAGTTGCTTCAATAACAAATTTCTGCCTTGATAAGTGATCTGGTGGCATGTGACTTATAGATATAATGTTTGGAATACATAACTTTTTAGCTAATGCTACAGAAAACAACAACAAAGAAAATCTAACATTGCAGATCAATTTTTCATCAGATATCTGTCTATGGTCAGCATTTTCCATGTTAGTTTGTGCTAGGACATGGCACCGATGCTCAGCAAAAAACGGTCTAAATCAGCCTTTTGGCCATCTAAAATCTGTAATAAATAGCCAGCTTATGTCGTCTATATATGGGATTCTGAGCTTTGTATCTGGGAAAAATTTGACAAACCTTTATCAATTGTCAGGCGTGATCATTTACTTTACATGTAACAATACATATTGCAAAGTAACTTACCTGTGGAAATGTGTTACCGTCTTTGTTCTGGAATTTACACTGCATTTTTTGTCTTTTTCAATTACATGTTTGTAATGTTTGTTGAAATATAAAAAAACTAAAATAAACAATTGTTTAAAAAAAAAGTGAATTGGTCAGGTGATGTATCCACCCTATCTGAGGTCAGGATATGATAAAGGGAGAAAAGATGAGCTCCATGATATATAGGTTTATATAATTTGGCAGCTTTAAAAAGATGTGTATCATACATTTCCCCTTGCTCACATTGTGTGAGCTCCCGGCAGGAGAAAGTGGGCGTTCCCCAGCAGGCCAAAATATCAATAAAGCCTGCGAGAGCTGTGCCTCGCCATGCCCCGCACACTTTGTGAGTTTCTAAAACCAAACTAACGGTTTGACTTGTGCAGGGAATAGAACAGGGCCACCTACTGGCTGTTTTTTTAATCACATTAAAAACCATTTAAAGGTTGAGAATTTTAACAGCAGCTAAATAGCAAAGTGCTTTATAATTACATAAGGAACAATATATTAAAAGTTTAGTTTGGTGGCAAGTACTATTTAATCCCGCACTAGCTGAGTACACGGTCCTACCTAAACCTTGTGGTAGAGGAAAACAAATGCAGTTATTTCATTAGTTTTGCCTTCGATTGCACTTGGCCAATGGCTTTACATTTTATTGGAGGCATTTTTACACCTTAAAATAATCAGTCAATTATTCACTAATAAATAATAAAATCAATGGCACTCCAGGAAATACAGCATGTAAGTGACATCTGCTCCCTTTATGTCTGCAATATGGCTGCTTTACTTGACCGATATCTCTTTAAGAGACTTGGAAAACAGGGGGGGTACTATAAGCTGTGCACTGTGTAGTGTCCGGCACTCAACTATCCCAGACTCCTAAAGAGAATATCTGGTAAAGCAGCCATATTGGAAAACTGGGTGGCACACATACTGTGCGCCACCAAGCTTTCCTACTCTTACGAAGCCCCAGCAGTGATAGGCTGCTCATCCTTCCTGCTCTTCTTGCTGCTGCATCACTGCTATGCCCTCTCCCATCCCCTGCACTGATTTATTCTTCCCCCCCCCCTCACTTGTCCCTCAGCCTGCAATAAATCTTTTCCCCTTCCCCGTCCTGTTCCCTCCTGTGGCAGGATGTTTAAAACTCCTGGACAATCTCCGCAGTCTGAGAGTAATACAATCAGAAAATGTAGTTGAAGTACTAAAGACTTGTATAGGGTGCCATTTGTACTCTCGGTGCCCTACACCTTACAGTACAGGGTAGCACACTATGCCAATAGTGTCGCGCACCACGTGAACAGTCTCTTACCCTCTATCATTTCCTGCTCTTTGATAGAGCACATAACACTTGACATTTTCACGTTACTATGGATGCGTTTTGAATGGCGTGATAGAGTTTGTTGTATAATATGGTGAACCTGAAAATATGGTGAACTCTAAACAGTATTGTTACAAATCTCTTTCTATAACAAAAAGCATCCTTTGCTGCAAACCAGGAGCAGACATCATATCGGAAAGCACAAAGCGCACAAGGCCACTCCCAGCATCCCTCCTGCTCTGTGTATTTGGATGGGTCAAGGCAGATTTTCGTGTAGGTGTCTGATAATGAACACATGCATCCTATACCCCAGTAGCCTTACATCTGTATATGCGTGGGAAGTGACAAAATGTTTCCAAAAGCTCTAAATGTTTATTTCACCTCGGCAAACGCGAGAGCACAGACGCTAAAACCCTCTTCTCTACTCTTTTGTTGCCTAATTTCTGAAGTATTTTCATATAATCTGCATTCGGTATAATTGGATGAGAAAGTGTTTTGTACGATAATACAAATGATGCTATTTGGAAATTTCTAGCAATGATGGTGAGGATGAAGTCTTTTGGCTTTGCAAATTTTTTCTTTCATCTGTGACTGATTCAGTCAATTAATAGTTTTAGCCAAAAAGTTTACAGTTCAATGAGAATCCGAAGCCTTCCCGGCATAATCCGCCGCTGCGGCAGCTTTTTACAAGTCCCCTGACTGACGCGCTAACCTATAGGGACGTCTTCTAACCTATTTTTATAAATTTAAATTCTCGCTTCGCAAATCATGCCATGGGGCTTCCTGGAGGTGATTGACATAACTGCAAGCTCCCAAGATGTTACTTCGCTTGTTGCGTTATTCTCGGCATTTTGCAAGGGCTGCAAGGAACCGTACAGGTGTCAGTGGTGTCTTACAGGAGGTCTCACACTCTGAAGAGCTCAGCAAGGTAAAATATCTTCAAATTACACTTTGCCGCTTAGCAGGTGTCCAATGCTGCACGGAGTCTCATTGGGCCTTCGCGTGCTATAATCCTTTTTAGCAACTGTAATAGCTTTTCTATAAATACTTCGGTAAATGCTGCAGTATCTTACAAGGTCCCGAGAATGTATGTTTAATACAGTGGTCCCTCAACATACCATGGTAATCCGTTCCAAATGGACCATCGCTTGTTGAAACCATCGTATGTTGAGGGATCCGTGCAATGTAAAGTATAGGACAGTGGTCTACAACCTGCGGACCTCCAGATGTTGCAAAACTACAACACCCAGCATGCCCGGGCATTATGGGAGTTGTAGTTTTGCAACATCTGGAGGTCCGCAGGTTGAAGACCAATGGTATTGGAGGTTATACTCACATGTCTCCGCCGCTCCGGACCGTCACCGCTCGTCACCGCTGCCCTGGATGTCGCCTTCCATCGCTGTCGCCGCTTCCCCGGGGTGTCCCCGACGCTCCGGCAAGGCCTCTGCTTCCACGGCATCCTCGCTCTCCGTCGCCACCATCACATCGCTATGCTCGCCGCTCCTATTGGATGACGGGACGGCGTGCCGGATAGCCGTATTGTGATGGCCCCGACATACAAAAGCATCGTATGTTGATGCTGCCTTCAACATGCGACGGCAAGCAAAAAGTTTTTTTAGTTTTGTAGTATCCATATATTGTTGATTTAGGACTGTAAGGATGTCTTCTTCTTTTTTAAAAATTCAAACTCTCGTTTTGCTGTGCTAAATGTTGTTCTTCACCTGTACTTGCAACTTGAAGCCACAATAGTATAGTATTACTGTATTTATCGGCCTATAACATGCACCCTCATTTTACCAAGGATATTTGGGTAAAAAAAGTTTTTTACCCAAATATCCTTGGTAAAATGAGGGTGCGTGTGTGTGCATGCGTATACCCCGATACACCCCCAGGAAAGGCAGGGGGAGAGGGGCCGTCGCTGCCCGCTTCTCTCCCCCCGCCTTTCCTGGGGTCTAGAGCGGTGCTGCCGCTGCTTCTCTCCCACTGGCTATCGGCGCCGCTGCCCGTTCTCTCCCCCTGACTATCGGTGACGGCAGCGGCGCCGACAGCCAGGGGGAGAGAAGGGGCAGCGGCACCCATTGCCGGCGCCGCTGCCCGTTGCCTCCCCCATCCCCGGTTGTATAATTACCTGTTGCCGGGGTCAGGTCCGCGCTGCTTCAGGCCTCCGGTGTGCATCCCATGCGTCGTTGCTATGCACTGCATGGCGCGGCGCAATCACAAGTGACGTCATTGCGCCGCGCCGTGCAGTGCATAGCAACGACGCAGGGGACGCACACCGGAGGCCTGAAGCAGCGCGGACCCGACCCCGGCAACAGGTAATTATGCAACCGGGGATTGGGGAGGCAACGGGGCAGCAGCGCCCGCAATCGGTGCCGCTGCCCCTTCTCTCCCCCTGTCTGTCGGCGCCGCTGCCCCATTGCCGGCGCCGCTTCTCTCCCCCTGGCTATAGGCGCCGCTGCCCCATTGCCGGCGCCGCTTCTCTCCCCCTGGCTATCGGCGCCAGCAATGGGGCGCCGGCACCGATAGTCAGAGAGAACGGAGAACGGGCAGCGGCGCCGATAGCCAGGGGGAGAGAAGGGCCAGCAGCAGGGCTCTAGACCCCAGGACAGGCAGGGGCAGAGAAGCCAGCAGTGCTGGTGGTCTCTGCACCTGCAAAGTCGCTGCAGTTCATTGATTTAAAGCACCCGCTTTAAATCATTGAACTGCAGCGGCTTATCTGCGTATAACACGCAGGTAGACTTTAGGCTAAAAATTTTAGCCTAATAAGTGCGTGTTATAAGCTAATAAATACGGTACTTATCAATAGTGTTTAAAATGTCATTTTTGAGTCAGAAAAGTACTACAAATAGTCAACAGCAAGAGAAGAGTGGGATCAGCTCACTCGGCATAGACTTGCTGCAGCACGGACAGGTGCGGATTAACCTCGTAGTAATCAAGAACAGAAAGGAGGTCCAGCGTAGCTTTTCACAGATATGCGGTTTTATTGTATCATACACATATCAAACAGGACATACAGGGAGGTGACGCGTTTCGGCTGGTGGCACCCAGCCTTAGTCATACCAAGGCCGGGTGCCACCGGCCGAAACGCTTCACCTCCCTGTATGTCCTGTGTGATATGTGTATGACACAATAAAACCGCATGTCTGTGAAAAGCTACACTGGACCTCCTTTCTGTTCTTGATTACTACAAATAGTGTGCCAATAGTATCAAAAAGGTGCAGCTGGCTTGACAAACTTGGAACAAGTCACTAAGGCTGTGTTCACATCTGCTTTCCTTTCTATCAGAAGCTTCAACACTCAGTACGATTCATCATATGACAAGTATCAGTGGAGCCCCACACACCCCATTGATATTGATGTCACTTTGATGGGAAAAATAGCATTGGATCTGTATGGAGCCTGTGCAGATGTGAACAGAATCTAAGCTTGTTGGATATTTTCTTTTCTTTCTCTGCATATAAGCCCTCTTGTAGAAAGGAAAAAAATGGTTTGTTGTGCCACCTATTGGAGGTAGCCTCTCTGTAAGTCATTGCTTATAGGAAATCTGACAACTTGTTCACCTGCACTATACCCCATACACAGGGTTATAGGGGGACATATATCAAAGATTTTACCCCTGTTTTATGTGTACTTTTTTTGCGCAAATTTTTTGGTAGAGAATGTCCTCCAGATATGGCCGAATAGTGCCATATATAGTATGCATGGATTTATTAACTGCGTACTTTTCCTTTACACCCAAAAAAAAATTGCGCAAATATAAGCCATCTTGGACTTAAATTAGCAAGATGCTCTAAATCATCGATTCTCTTTTTCAAAGAGTGGATTGAGGAGATTACTATATTTGCTCGCAATTTATGAAACTCATTGCATTGATTGATAAATTTAGCGCTTCTGCGCATAATTTTGAATTCGGGAAAAGGGGTAAACTGCTTCTACCATACACAAATAATGATACATGTCCCCCCTAGTGTGGATAAACATGAGTAAAACAATGTTTTAATGGTCCCATTAGCGAGATAGAGCCTCTATCGCTAATATGCCAATGAGCTCTTTCACTTTTTCTCGCTAATAGGACCACCAATTGGGGCAGTTTTACTCATGTTCATCCACACTATGGGGGGGATTTATCAGAACCTGTCCAGAGGAAAAGTTGCTGAGTTGCCCATAGCAACCAATCACATTGCTTCTTTCCTTTTTGAAAAGGCCTCTGAAAAATGAAAGAAGCGACCTGATTGGTTGCTATGGGCAACTCAGCAACTTTTCCTCTGGACAAGTTTTGATTAATCTCCCCCTATGACCCTGTGCATGGGGTATAGTGCAGATTCCCTTTAATGACTTGAAGATCCTTGATTAGAGATTGTGAGTCAAAGTTTGATCTCCCATCTGTAGACAGCAGTTTTGGGGTTCATGACTCTCACAGTATAGAACAGGGTGAAAACGTGAAGGAAAGAAGTCTCTGCAGCACATGTCATTGGTCCTACACAACATTATTGGCAAGAAAAGTGCAATGCACAGGCAACAAATGTTTTGCTCTTACAGCTTCTTCACAGCCTCTCACGCATGTACTGGGAACAGCAGTGCCGGCATTTCGATGCTAGTTTGGTGCTAGTTGGTTTGGTGAGAGAGGTCTTTGATCAGAGTCTAAAGGGGTCACAAACTCCAGTAGGTGGCAGTAGTGAGCCAATTTGTTCCTTCTGGAGCAGAGCTGATTAGCACACTTGTTCCCAGATAAAATTGCCTGACCTAAAAGACTCCCTGTGCCAGCTTCATGGTCTTCCAATAAGACAGATTGGCCCCTCCAACCCTTGTCAAAAGCCTCTTACCCAACCAACCAGCACCCTGCTCTGTACTCCATTTTAAGGAGGTTCTGATTTGTATGATTCCTAGTCTTGTGTCAGGACTCTTTAAGGGGTTACAGGTTGATGTACAGAATAGGTACCTTCCATGTAGAGTTGAGCGAGCAGCTCGCCAAACTTTCGAACATTGTCAGATTCAGCTTGGACGAACCTGGAAATGTATGATGCTCCCATGTAGACAGCTAGACAGACCATGCTTTAACTCTCTGCTGGGCTGAGCGCTATGCGCCAGCCCAGCAAAGAGTTTCCACTACTATGATAAGGAACCAAACACTTTTCGAAAGTTTGGCAATCCCAACGAGCTGAACTTTCAGACAGCTTGCTCATCTCTACTATTATGTATGTCACTATAAAGACAACTTACATACATAAGGACAGTCCGAGCATGCTAGTTTTGCCACCATTTTACACTGCCGTAGCCAAAACTACAAAAGATTCTTTCTCTGGAGCAGCCACTTTTATGCACTACGTATGCAATCTGTAGGACATGTATATTTACTGCAGTGCAATGGCTCTTGGGAGCACTACCTCTCCCTCTGTTCGACTTATACAGTTGCACAGATAGCACTGAAGATCACACACAGCAGGCTGAAAAAGCCTTTAAAAGCCTATTGCCAATAGTATTTGTCACCATTACATTTCCTGTTATTATACTAGGGAGAGCCATTGCAGAGATACAAGCCCCCGTAGTTACAGAATGATATAAATGAAGGTGACATTGACCTCTGAGGAAGATTCCTCAGAAAGACATGTGACGCCATGATAATTCATACAGTTCATACATACCTCCAGTACAGAGATTCACGTGTAACGCTAGGGGTCTATGAAGCATGCATAGAGAAGGATGATATGTATTGATGAAGATACCTAACTGTATTTTAGACCCTGGAGAAGGACACGTTATTGCCTGTCACTGCTGACAGATAGCATCTCTCTGCTGCTGCTGTCCCATCAATTCCCTGCTCTCTTTTCTTGTTCAACTTCATTAAGAAGGCCAGCCGACTGTCTGAACAACTAGACAACCGGCCTACGAGCCTTTAAAGATGCAAATGTCACGTAAGGACCTGCATACCTCAACCGGTCAACAATTAGCTTTCTTATTGGTTCATGAGGTTCAGAATACGTCTAAAAATGTTAGCATGAAAGAGTACTCAGGTGGAACAGATCATATATGAGTTTTAGTCAAGGCTGATACAAGGATTTTTGCCACCCTAGGTAAAAACTCTTTTTGCCACCTCATTGATTCTGCATATTGGCCCACCCTTTGACACGTCCCGCCTTACTACTGGGGTGACACACTGTAACAAACTTCCTCTTCATGCTTCTGGCAGAGCGAGTGGATTGGATGCTGATGGTTGTCTAACTTTTTTTCAGTGGCATGCAGAGCGGTGCCCCCATCAAGAGGGCGCTCTAGGCGGCTGCCTATTTTGCCTATAGGCAGAGCCAGCTCTGGTTTTAGTCCAGCAGGAACACATGGGAACTAAACCCTGCACTTTTTCCACAGCAGGAACACTGTTCCCGATAGCAGGAGTCCTGCAGGACCAGCCCTTGAGTGGTAATTTTGGGTGAGTTCCTACAGTTTAAAGGGTTACTCCACTCCCCAGCATCCGGAACATTGAGTTCCTGAACTCTGTGTGCGGGCTTCCGTATTCCTGCCTGCCCCCTCGTGACACCACGCCCCCTTCATGTGATGTCATGTCCCGCCCCCTAAATGCAAATCTATGAGAGGGGGCGTGACGACCATCGTGCCCCCTTCCCATAGACTTTCATTGAGGGGGCAGGCCGTGACGAGGGGGGGGGGCGTGAACACGGAAGCCCGCACACAGCGTTCAGGAACTCAAAGTTCTGGACGCTGGGGAGCGGAGTAACCCTTTAATTCCCAGGACTTGATTCCTGGTTTTAGACATCATGCACACAGCAGAGCCATGTGAATGACACATGTATGGAGATGCGCAGAGTCCAGGAGTCTCTGTACTTTGAGGTTTTGGGCACTAGTGTGCTGCTAATGGTTCTCTGTATATCAGGATACTTTTAAAGCAGTAGTCTCCAAACTGTGGCCCTCCAGATGTAGCAAAACTACAACACCCTGCATGTCGGGACAGCCAACGACTGTCAGTTTGGAGACCACTGGGCCACAGTTTGGAGACCACTGTTTTAAAGGAGTAAAGCCAAATTTGGTATTTCAATGCTGAAATATAATGATAGGAAGTAAATTGTTACACCGCTGAACCTTTTCTCCATACATAGTATATATATATAATATAATATATATATATATATATATATATATATATATATATATATTGAAAAAGTAGGTTGCTGTAAGCAGCTTGTTGGCCCTGGTTGTAGGCTCAAAGTCCAAATGAACAAAAGATGGCTGCAGCACTCAAATATCGGGAAAAACCAACCAGTTAGCTTTAATTCATATTAAATTACAAGTCTGTAGACAGATTAATCAGTACACCCTGAAATTTAAGGCTTTCTAGCTCAATTTTTTCTGGGTAAGGATTAATACTTTTCAGCGCCCCTTTGCATATGCTTCTGCAGCATTTTTGTATTTGCTTCTGCAGAATTTTTTTCTTAAAAGGGGTTATCCACCATAAGGTGATTTTAGTACGTACCAGGCAGGTAGTAATGGACATGCTTAGGAAGGATCTGCGCTCGTCTTGGGGCTAAATGGCTATGCTTTGAGATTACCATAACACTGTGGCTAGCTTTTTATGAACTGGTATTTCCTGTTTGAGTTTTCTTCTTTGCCTACAAATCCCATAATTCCATTTTCCTCCCTCCCACACATCAGCAGACAGGCTCCCTGTCAATCAGCTGACTAGTGAGTCAGGTCTCGGCCGCACAGCAACCTGGAAAAAATCTGAGACAATAGTCAATTTTGTATGCTGTTAAAAATAAATATTGGAGTGAAAATCATAGAAGAATTGTGAGAAAACCATCACACACAGGTACAGACACTATATTATGAACTACACTAACTTTACAGCCCCTGTAGCATAGTCAAATAAATAAAAAAAATTCCTGGAATACTTTTTTAAACTTATGTCAGAGTAACCCTTTAAATTGTCTGTACCTATTCATCCTGGAACCCCAACATTTGTAATGGTCGCTCAAACTTTATAGTAAGCAAAGTCGAAACATTCAGTGGTTAGCACTGTTTCTTTGCAGTGCTGGAGTCCAAGGTTCAAATCCCACCAAGGACAACATCTGCATGTTTTTTTTCCCTGGTAATCCGGTTTCCTCCCAAACTTCAAAGACATAGAAATAGGTGAATATAGATTTAGAGCCCCAATGGGAAAAGGGACCGATTTGGGTGTATGGCGGTATGGGATCTGTGTAATTTATATAAATAAAGAATTATAATTATTATTAGGTGGCCAAGCAACTTTGTTGATAATTCATTATTTATAGGACACATTGTTTTTGCTCAGATCATTACAGTGGTCCCTCAAGTTACAATTTTAATTGGTTCTGGGACGACCATTGTATGTTGAAACCATTGTATGTTGAAACCAGAACTCGATGGAAACCTGGTAATTGGTTCTAAAGGCAACAAAATGTCATCCAAAAATAGGAAAAAGTGAGAATTAAAGAAAAATAAGTAGATAACTAATATAGATAAAGCAAATCCTTACATAAAAAAGTAAGAAAGATCTGCTGGGAGCTGTAAATCACTGTCTATGACAGTGTTTCCCAAGCGGGGAGCCTCCAGCTGTTGCAAAACTACAACTCCCAGCATGCCCAGACAGCCAATGGCTGTCCGGGCATGCTGGGAATTGTAGTTTTGCAACAGCTGGGGGCACCCTGCTTGGGAAACACTAGTCTATGTAGAGGACAGGAGCCTCTTCGGGAGTCCTGTACAGTACACGCAATGTCCTAAAAAGGTAACATGGAGTCGCCCTTACCTGGTGTCCAAAGGAGCAGGTAACCCTGGCACAGGTAAAGTGTACAGAACATGTAATACCTTCCTGTTCTGTAGGGGGCGCTAACCAGACATCAGTCAGTGCATGCACTTCAGTAATACAAGGGTTTTACCAGCGAATGCCCATTCTGATTGGTCAGATCTTCCAGCCATTGACACGCATCACAGATGTGTACTGTCCGTAGCATTGCATGTTGAGTCTGATTTCAACTTACAATGGTCCAGAAAAGATCATTGTATGTTGAAACTATTGTATGTTGAGGCCATTGTAAGTTGAGGGATCACTGTATTATAATTTTTTTCCAGAGTATTATTATTATTTTATTTTTATTATTATTATTATTAATAATATTATCATAATCTATGGCCGACTAATGCAAAACAATATCCAATCTTTATGAAGTTCAGTCATCTGGACCCTTACTGTCGGACTGCAGTTCTTGTCCTTATGAAGTAATATTGCAATCACTACCTGAGTCTGCACATAAGAATGACGTCTTTTTATTAAATCACATTACCGGATTGTGTCCTTGATGACTGTACTGTAGGTGGAGGAGGCGGAGGGTGGGAGCAATGTGTGAGTAGGAGGATGCAAGTTACAAGTGTCTAGGAGACAGAAGTAGGGAAAGATGTGTTGTCTTTGTGTTTGACTTCAGTCCCTGAGATCTCAACTCGGGGGTCAAATTCTTAACCAGTTGGTGGGCCATAGGCAGGGCCGTTTGAAGGAATTTGGGGGCCCCAAGCAAAATAGACATGGAAGCCCCCCCCACCCCCACCTTACCCACGCAAAGCCTACAGGAACCACAGCATAGCCATACAGTTTAAGTTCACGCACACTTTATATAAATAATAAAGGAGGTTTACAGAGCAATCTTCATGCACATTAAATGCAACAGCAGTATTTGCACTGTGCTGTTGCATTTAATGTGCATGGAATTTGAACATTTTGAACAAATGAACATTTGCAAAAAAAACACCACTGTACCATACAAATTGTATGGTACAGTGGTGTTTTTTTGCAAATGTTTAATGTATATTGGATGCAATCCAATATACAATGGTTCCTCAAGTTACAATATTAATTGGTTCCAGGACGACCATTGTATGTTGAAACCATTGTATGTTGGGAACATAACTCTATGGAAACCTGATAATTGGTTTTGAAGCCCCAAAATGTCATCCGAAATAGGAAAAGGTGAGGATTAAGAAAACTAAGTAGATAACTAATATAGATAAAGCAAATCCTTACATATAAAAGAAGAAAGATCTGCTGGGAGCTGTAATCACTGTCTATATCAGTTATTTCCCATCCAGAGTGCCTCTAGCTGTTGCAAAACTACAACTCCCAGCATGACTGGACAGCCAAAGGCTGTCCAAGCATGCTGGGAGTTGTAGGTTTGCAACAGCTGGAGGGACCCTGGTTTGGACAGGCTGGTCTATATAGAGGACAGGAGCTTCTTCAGGGTCCTGTACAGTACACATGAAATGTAGCCGCCCTCACCTGGTATCTAAAAGGAGCAGCTAATCCTGGCACAGGTAGAGTGCAGAATATGTAATATCTCCCTGTACTGTAGGGGGCGCTACCAGACACCAGTCAGTGCATACACTTCAGTAATACAGGTAAAGAGTACAGAACATGTAGTACCTCCCTGTATTGTAGGGGGCGCTACCAGACAGCCAGTCAGTGCATACGGTATGGGGGGCACTACCTGCCTACTGGGGGGGGGGGTTAATCTGGGGGTAGTACATGCCTGCTGGGGGAGGGGGTTAATCTGGGGGTACTACCTTCCTACTGGGGGTGAGGGGGTTAATCTGGGGGTACTACCTGCCCCCCAGTAGGAAGGTTGTACCCCCAGATTAACCCCCCCTTGTAGACAGGCATTACCCCCTAGATTAACCCCCCCTCCCTTGTAGTAGGTAGTACCCCAAGATTAACCCCCCTCCCTCCCTTGTAGGAAGGCAGTACCCCCCAGATTAAATCCCCCCTCCCTTGTAGGAAGGTAGTACCCCCCAAGATTAACCCCCCCCCCTTGTAGGAAGGTAATACCCCCCAGATTAACCCCCCTCCCTTGTAGGAAGGTAGTACCCCGCAGATCAACCCCCCCATCCCTTGTAGGAAGGTAGTACTCCCCAGATTACCCCCCTCCCTTGTGGGAAGGTAGTACCCCCCAGATTACCTCCCCCCTTGTGTACCCCCCAGATTAACCCCCCCCCTTGTGGGAAGGTAGTACCCCCCAAGATTACCCCCCCTTGTAGGAAGGTAGTACCCCCCAGATTAACCCCCCCCGCCCTTGTAGGAAGGTAGTACCCCCCAGATTACCCCCTCCCTTGAGTACCCCCCAGATTACCCCCCCCCTTGTGTACCCCCCAGATTACCCCCCCCCCCCTTGTGGGAAGGTAGTACCCCCCAAGATTACCCCCCCCCCTTGTAGGAAGGTAGTACCCCGCAGATTAACCGCCCCCCTCCCTTGTAGGAAGGTAGTAACCCTCAGATTACCCCCCCATCCCTTGTAGGAAGGTAGTACCCCCCAGATTAACCCCCCTCCCTTGTAGGAAGATAGTACCCCCCAGATTACCCCCCCCCCCCTTGTAGGAAAGTAGTACCCCCAGATTACCCCCCCTCCTTGTAGGAAGGTAGTACCCCCCAGATTAATCCCCCCCTCCCTTGTAGGAAGGTAGTACCCCCCAGATTAACCCCCCTCCCTTGGAGGAAGTTAGTACCCCCCAGATTAACCACCCTCCCTTGGAGGAAGTTAGTACCCCGTAGATTAACCCTCTCCCTTGTAGGAAGGTAGTACCCCCAAGATTAACCCCCCCCCCGTAGGAAGGTAGTACGTTGGTACCCCAGATTAACCCCCTCCTCTCCTCCCCCCAGACCCAGTAGGCACGTAGTTTAGAACTTGAAATAACATTGCTTTTACTGACTGTCACTATCGCAGCACTAAACGCCGCGCGCGGTAATCCTGTGACGAGGCTGTGAGTTCGCGCACCATCACGTGACACATCACGCTTTAGGGCCGGCATAAGGACGCCAGCCCTTGAATTATAGGACTCAGCGCGGTGACGTCATGATGGTGACGCGCAAAATTACGCATCCTGGACTGACTGAGTGAAGGTGAGCCGGAGCGGGGCACAAAAAGGAGCCGGAGGCAGGGACTTCAGTCTCTGCTTCCCGCTCCAGGCAGGGTCTCGCACTGCTGGCCTGTCAGGCCGACAGGGCGAGCTGCCTGCAGAACAGTATAGCGCAGGAGGACAGGAAGAGACCAGCTCGGGGCCCCAAGCAGTTGCTTGGTTTGCCTGTCCTCTTGAACAACCCTCTTATAGTCTGTAGACCATTCTGAAGAAAGCAGTGTCCTCTGTGTGGAACTCCGGATCTACAGTATTGTTTTGTCACTATAATTAAGTGCTTTCGGGCATTTCTGTTTGTAGAAATGCTTCACCGTGACTTCCTCATCACAGCTCTTCGAAGACACAGAACACATCCTTTTCATTCTGCTGTTTACTGAGGCAGAAGCAGTGAACCTTGCGCTCACGTCAGACAACACGCTTCAACTCCATCATTCGTGTCACCCTAACGGGCGACACATTCCCATGAATACAAGGTCACCTCACCTATTCTCAAAGTTTCTCCTTAATTAATGCCGCTTTCCTCGCTCCGCACCCCCCGCCCGCTCCTTTCCGCGCACTTGAGAAGTGTTGATTTTTTTTCCAGAAGACAGACAGCTTAACACTTCCTATTCTCTCACTTCACACTGAAAAACTCACAGGTGTATGCGAGAAAGACAGCTCTGCCTTACTGTTTGAAAGTTAACACGTAGGGTTTATGTATGTTTATTCACAGCGCTGTCTGAATAATGTATCTATCACATCCACGTGTGGCACAAGCTGAGCAGCTATGAGTGAATGTAATGCCTAAAGAAGTTTTTCCTATACTTAAAGGGGTTTGGTCAGAATTCCTGACTCATGAACACTAGTTATCAAGTATCCATAGGATGGCAACTCTAGCTTACGCCCCCTCCCATAGACTTGCACTGAGGGGCGGGGAGTGACGTCACACGGGGGCGGAGTCGTGACATCACGCTCTTTCGCTCGCGTGGTCAGGATCCGAAGCCTCCAGCTTTTCCGGAAGCCTGCAGCCGAGATCCCGGGGGTCCCCAGCAGCGGGACCCCCGCAATCTGACATCTTATCCCCTATCCTTTGGATAGGGGATAAGATGTCTAGGGGCGGAGTACCCCTTTAATACATTTCTATGTATATGAATGGAGAAACAAGTGAAAGAAAAATCTAATAAATCTAATCTAGTAAATGATGGAAGCAAGTGTTTATAAAGTAACTCAACTTTTTGTATGGATATATGGCATGGGATTCAGCTCATGTTGATGGAGACACTGTAGAATAAAATAAATGTATAATAGAATAGAGAATATGTGAATCTATGTAGACAGCTTTAGATGATTAACTAGTAGGAAATGAGGGATTATTATTCTTATCTTATTGGAACAGTCAAACGGGGGGTCAAAAGAAGTTTCCATAGATACCGTTAAAGGGAAGTTAACAAGCCTCTCTTAATAGAAACATCTATTTCTATCCACTGCTTTAATTCAAAATGTAACGGTTAAATATGTTTCATGTCAGAAGTTGTGACAGTGGGTGGTCCAGCTGCTGAGACCCCCACCGATCGCTAGAAGGAAGGGACAGAAACATGCGACTGAGCGTTGCGTCCTTTTGTTTTTGCAGGCTTTATTTGGCCGAGTGTGTTGAGTACAAACGCAGTAAGTGTCCATGAGACTTTCACTCAGTCCGTACTCTGTACGCTTGGCTTTCGAATATTCTTGCATAAAAAAGCTACAATGGTCTTGCATCTACAGCTCTTTTATAGGTCTTTGTGTATCCATGGTAACAGACTACAAATACAACCAGTGTAGTCTTGTCCTGCATTTATACTATCATCTGTATCCTGCTCTTTTTGAAACACATACAGTATTTGGTAGATGCACATACCCTTAATATTTTGTTTTGTCTCAACCCAAGCCCTAATAGGTCATGCTTTAAAGAGATTATTTAGGATTAGAAAAAAAATGAAGGACAAGTGTGGTGTTATTTTTAAAAGTAAGCAGATGTGTTTTTTTTTTTTTTAATTCTGGTTACCCTCTTTAAGGATGTTCTTACTGCTGCATGATTGATAATGAATTGCTGTATCAGGATGTGATATCCTCACATTAAAGCATTCTGATTGTTTTCTGTACACTGGAAGGAAACTTCTGGAGACCATACTCTTTCCTATTTGCAAAGGAAGAAGATGGCTCAATTTTGGCTACAAAACATACATGCCATATGATGTTAGATGCATTATGTGTGCTAGGCAGCGTTTATGCCTCTCTACACAATTTTAGGAAGTGTTTATTAAAGGGGGTGTGGTTAAATGGAATTTTAAAAAGGGTTGAATTAGTTAAAAACTTATGACCTATCTAAAGGTTAGGTGATACGTTCTCTATCTGATCAATGGGGGTCTGATCTCAGGGACTCCTCCCAAGAATAAGGATCCCTTGTCCTTCCTGTGAATGGAGCAGTGATTAAGTATGTGCGCTGCTGCTCCATTTACTAGCTATGGGAGTGGCGAAGACAGCCAACTGCTGGCCTTGGTCTTCACCGTCAATACCAAAAGGAGAGAATTGAGCCATAACATATAAGCTCAACCGCTGCTCCATTCCTACAGGAGAATGATGGACCTTCAGTTTGTGATCACTGAGGGTTCCAGAAATTGGACTCTCACTAATTATGTATTTAGCATGTATCCTGTGAATAATCTTGAGATAACCCCTCAAATACACCAATATTTTTAAGCTAAATATTTTATGGTAATCCAGGAGATAGCATGAGGGAAAATGTCTAACATGTTGAGTTTGGTAAGCCAAAGGTATCACTCAGTGTGTGCAGGGGCAGCATGCCAGTAAAGTCCATAAGTCCAGCAGCTATAGGCCAAACAGACCAAGGGACCATAAGGGCATCACTCTCATAGTGCATTTCTTTCTGTTCACCTTTGATACATGTGCTTAAAGTTGTATCTTCTATCACTTATCCCAATGCAGACAATGGATACTAGGGTACATTCAGTCTATGCCAGAATAGCTCTTCGTTTCAGCTTCAAAGAGTGTGTGCTGCCATAAGAAATCTTCCGGAAATCATACCATACTAAGATATTTGGAAGACTTATTGGCCCTGAATTTTAAAATTCATTTTAAGATGTGCCTTGTTCACTTTCCTATTTTACTATTCATACTGTATCTGTTTTCATCTGCCAGAGTCACATAACATGTTTTGGATGGCAGCACTCCAGCAATGCTCAGGGACCTAGCACCTCTGGGACCTCAAAGACATAAAGACGATTAAGCAGACCCTGCCTAAAGTAGAACACTTTCTGTTCATGGCATTTGTACTCTGTCAGACACTCCATAAAACCCTCACAAAAAGTGGCATCACTTCACTTGTGGGCACAAGGGCACTCCCTGTCCATTTTAAGTTGTGGAAACTGAAACAGAAGGCGCTCCAATGTGAAGGGTAACACCATGCAGCGGTAAGAGGAATGATTAAAACCCCTTACCGGACAGGGTAAACACATACACAACAACCGAAAGAAGATCCGGTCTGCAGCCTTCCTGCACAAGATCAATGTACCAGAAGAACTTCAAAACAAAAGAGAAATCATGAATTCAGATGGCACTGACCGGGAGCAGGACGTCAACGGTAATATAGGTAAGTGAGTTTATTGACCGACATGCAATGCTTTTCGCTGCACATGCGCAGCGAAACACGTTGCATGGCGGTCGATAAACTTGCTTACTTGTATCACCGTTGAAGTCCTGCTCCCGGTCAGTGCCGTCTGAATTCCTGATTTCTCCTTTGTTTTGAAGTTCTTCTGGTACATTGGATGGCCCTTAGGTACACTTAGACTGCCGATATAGCACAAGTTGTCTTAGTTCTCCACTGCAATTTACCAAAGAGTGTGTTATTCCGAACACAGTTCAACAATTTGCTTTGACCTTTCAAGGAGAAGTTGTGGATTCTTTTTAGAGGAATGCAAAGTATGCAAAAGAAAGTCAACAACTTTTAGAAAAGATTCCTCGGCCTCCTTCACCGCAGCGAATGAACTAGCACAGAAGATTGCATCTTGACGTAAATGTAGTTTGTGTAACGCAGGTATTTGAAAGACTGAAATAGGCATGCAAAGAACTTTGTAAGTGTCGATAAAACTCCCCACTGGATTCTTTGTTTAGCTCAGTGTATGTGACTCAGCATTGGCAGGCCTGAATGATTTTCCTAAATAATAACAGCTTGATCCGCACTTCCTGCTCCCTTCCTACCTGCTGTAAAACCTCAGAACCTGTCTGACCTCTCCGTCTCCTTCATAAGCTCCCTGTGTTTAGAAGAGGCATTTTGGAATTCCCTCTCTGTATTAACCTCTAACACTTTCTGCTGCTAATACCCCCTCCTTGTACAAGAGAATGAATTCCACTTCATTTAGGACAAAGCTAAACCCAGCACAGATGGAGAACAGAGCGGGTCACGTCAGTTCAGCCAAAGGATAAATACTAGCGCTGAGTTCAGCAAAGAAAACCCCACATTAAAGACCAAAGGTGTTAGCTGGTTTATACAGAATCAACTGAATCAAATGAAAATGATATGATCGTATGTATAGAAATGTTCTTGGTCAATATCTTTAGTAACTATTTTTCTGTAGTCTGAGCCCCTGCTGCAGGCTTTCTCTGAAACTCAAGAAGGTATTCTTCAGTAAATGAATGAAGCAGGAAAAAAACTTTGTCCTCAGTTGGCTACTAGCCATAGATTTAATCAGTGCCATTGTTATTTCACATGAGGAGGAGGATAGTCAGAACTGTATGGTCTCCAAATTGCTAATCCTCATTCCTGGAATCAGCACCGGTGGAGTGGACAGCTCAATGAGAGAGGGGAAGAAAAGAGGACCGGTGGAATTATAAAAGAAAACATGAAGGCATCGAGATCCACCATTAGCCATCACTGATTATTTTCGTGCTGTCATTTCTGGGTCAAGTGGGTGGTCACCACTGCTCCGCTCTCAACATTGATGGTGCTCTGTATCATGCTTCACAGACAAGTGTCAATAGACTTACTGCCTAGACTGTCATGGTCACAGTTACCAGACATCTCAACAGCAAATAGAGTTTGTGCCTAAATACGATTAGTTTAATATGTTTACAGGTTTTTCTTCTCTTCCAAGATGACAACCTATGACTCATCCACAGGATAGGTGATACTGATGTCTATCTCCATTAATCTGGAACCAGGGGACCCAAGTGCACCATTGTGAATGGACATGGGACCCCTGTTTTTATGATTGTTGGTGCTCTTAGCAGTGGGGTCCGAGACCTGTTCTGTGTAAAGACGTTAAGTAGTAGTTTCCTAGAAATTGAATTCGAACTGCAAATTTTTACCGCAAATATTGGCATTTCACAAATATTTACAATATAGTGATATATATATGTGTAATGATGTATATATATATATATATTTTTTTTTGCAAATATTTGCGAAAATCAGTACTTCCAGTCTGAGGACACTGATCCCTTCCTTCTTTTAGGTGAAATATTTAATCACGCATGCGTACTAAGCAAATATCATGCAAATTTTCATATGGAAAAAAAAGAACAAACATAGCGAATATGCAAATTTCGCAAACATAGAATGAATATATTTGCAAAATATTGTGAATTCGAATATGGCCCCTGCTGCTCATCACTAGTCACCACTGCTCAGTTGTTGTTGGAGCATGAACTTGAGTGCTCTCCATGTTGATAACTGTGCAGTGGTGACGGCCCTATTGACACTGTATTCCGTAATGAGCTTCTTGGTCACTGAATCTAATGGCACCAGTTGTTAGGGATTAAAGGGGGCTACAGTAGAGTGGCAGCTACACATGGGCACACCACAAGTCCAGTGTTATTGACCTATAGCATTATTACGTATGATAGATGAAGATACAACCTCTTCCAACAATCAAGATCCCTTTGCTTATTCTCAGTCTTACAGCAGTGTCTTTGTCCATATACTGTCCAGGAAAAAGTTCCATACATGGGAAAATCTGTAAAGATGCATTTATGTCCTATCAGTGCTGTTTGCTGATGGTTTAGAACAGTGGTCTCCAAACTATGCTCCCCTCCCCAGCTAATGCAAAACTACAACTCCATGCTGTCCAGGCATGCTGGGAGTGGTGGTTTTAAAGCAACAAGAGGGTCACAATTTGAAGACCACTGGTTCACTGAAATCAATGTGTCTAGACAGCAATGTGTATGGGGGATGTGCTAGCTCTCTCCCAACAGATAATGTTGAAGGAAAAGAAGTACAGATCGGGTCCTTAACATGGTTCTTAATTTAGATAAGCCATGGCCAGTAATGGCGTATTCCCCTTTCCCTGCTGAAAACATACTACTATGGTTTATGGGTAGGTGGGAGGCATAGCTATTAAAAGTATGTGGACACCTTAAGCCATGGTATACTTAAGTGATATATCGTTAAGTATTGTAGGAAATACCCATTAAAGGAACACTCCAGTCTAGTTCACTGTGTTAAGCCTTGTGGCTTATTTTAACAAAAAGTCTGAATCTCTTGACTTTCTCTTTAAGAATGCATTCTAGTAACATCCCATACGTCTCCATGTTCTAAATAATGCAGCATTACCCAGGAAACCCTGTATATATGGTAATTACTTTCTAGGTCGCTGTATCTTTGCAGTTTCTTTACATTGACAATGCAACTGCGGAGCTTCTAATTCCACACCCCAGTTCATAACCTTGCTTTGTTGAATATCATCTAATATTTTCCATTTTACTTCCACATGCAATTTACATCTAAAGCTATAAATATTCTTTTGTGACTTTACTGCCGTACATATTTTATACTAGCAGCAGAATTGAGACATTTCTCCCAATAACTAGCTCAAGGTCATCATATATTGTGTGAAATGATGATCTTTTAGCCTCTTTATGTCAATTGCACACCGTGAATATAGTTCTGTTCGTGTAACCTTGAATGTCTGCTCAGAGATTTGAGATTTCAGGATTCCTGAACCTGTAATACCCTTTAGAATGGATAATGTCTGCCAAACAGCATTATCCTGGATTGTTTTCAAGTAAACAATGAGAAACTTAACATCAAGTTTCAAGTCCAACATACTCTGAGCAGCATGATATCAAGGATGATATTCTATGACCTTTTGTGTAGTACATGGTGTAAGGATAACCTATAAACTTTCTAAAACTTTGCTCACATTTATGATGGACCTATTCTCTGCTGGATAACAATTAGCACAATTTGTTGAGGCCAGTGTCACCCTCACATAACTAGAGTAGGGCAGATTCTGGGCCCCTACGTGTTTGACTTCTAATTCCAATGGCCTCCCTCCATACATCTAGATAAAGACAATAGACTCTTTGTGACATTAGAAAGTAATGGCCACAGCAGCCCAATTATTCCATAAAACAAAACATCAAGCTTTAGTATTCACAATCATAACAACACCATATACCTTAAAGGGGTACTCTGCCCCTAGACATTATATCCCTAGGTCCCGCCGCTGGGGACCCACACGATCTCTACTAGCATTAGCTTAGAACGTTGGGTGTAGTGCCGGAGGCTCGTGACATCGCTGTCACGGCCCGTTCGTGATGTCACGGCCACGCCCCCTCAATGCAAGTCTATGGGTGGGGGCGTGACGGACGTCACATAGACTTGCATTGAAGGGGCGTGGCCGTGAAGTCTTGAGCGGGGCGTGACTGTGACGTCACAAGCCTCCACCCTGCATCACCAGTCATCAGGCACAAAGCGAAGTCCACTCAGTGCACCCGATGTCTGGTCCCGCCGCTGGGATCCGACATTTTATCCCCTATCCTTTGGATAGGGGATAAGATGTCTAGGGGCGGAATACGCTTTTAACTCTTTATGTGTAACCAAAGAAGTTTGTCACAGTGGAGGCCAAGGGTGGCTCTTGAAAGTGTACAAAACTGAGCCCCCAGTCAGTGCACTGAATTGGGGAAGGCAAATCTACCAAGGTTCCATTTACATCCATATCCTGCCTTAGCTGAAAGCACCAGACATTATTGCACTTTTCCAGAAAGGAGCATCATACCCCTGATAAGCCTCAGAGCACCTCAGTGGTGCCATCCATGAACTCTCTTCAAGTACCATCTATGACCTCTTCTCCCCAAGCTGCCGTGACAAGACAACAACAAAAAAAAACATCTGGAGTAAAAGTTGTGCCTAAACTGGATATGATTAGTTTAATATGTTTACAGGTTTTTCTTTCCAAGATGACAACCTATGTATGGTACCATCCATAGGATAGGTGATAACTGAAAGGAGTCTGTCCCCCATTAATCTGGAACCAGGGGACCCAAGTGCTCCATTCTGAATGGAGCAGCAGTTAAGTAATTTTAAATTCTGTAAAGTGGGTCAAAAATAGCAGAGTGCTGTACTCAATCATCTTCAAATTCATACAAATTGTATTGTACTTGGGACCCCTGTTTTTATCATTGCTGGTGCTCTTAGCAGTGGGGTCTTTACAGATCAGACAATTATCACCTGTTCTGCGAAAAGAAGTTAAGTAGATCTGGCAAATTGCTGAAAGGAGCAGGAACTCTTGTCAAAGACAGAAATTCCTGCTCATGTACACTGTTTGAGACATAGACTGTATGCCTTGCTGCACACTGTGCGTGGCCACTGAGAGGAAAGGGATGATGCTGAATACATTGCTGCTTACACTCAACACATTCACTGTCTTGGGGGGTGTAGGGTGCCACAGAAATTACTTAACAATTACCTGACTCAATGACAGTGTTTTTCCTCACTGCTCAGTGTACAGGAGCAGGAACTCCTGTCTTTTCACAAGAGTCCCTGCTCCTGTACGAGTCTGAAACAGTGGTTGAATATGAAGTAAAGTTAATGGCTGATTTAAGTGAATTATTCTAATTCACTCATCTCTAATAATATGTTTTTATCTTGGGAAAAACCCTTAATTGGGGTAAGTCCTTATCCAGATCTAACAGCCAAAACAGAGAATGGCTACAAAGAGCTGCTCTTACTCTGGAGGGCCATGCATTTCACAGACATCTCATTGTTTTCAGGGAGAACTGTGCAATTCCTCTTTTCTCCTGTGGTTGTGCTGCAGGGAGACTGAATAGGTCCAGGTCATTACGCAATTTACAGCTAATCACTATGAAACCCGGTGATCAGCATAATGTCAGTATACCCTACTAACAAAAAAAGGATTCTACAATAAGGACAACCTTTTTAAATGATATGCCAAATGAAATACATGTTATGTGCATCCATTCCCTCACGATCTTGCTTTAAAGCTCCATATATTCCTACTAACACCATTGTGTTTGAGGTAGCCTGTGTAGAAGCATATTGAGGGGAGGTTATCATTGGTTTTACCCTGGTTTTGTGGGGTAAAATTGTTGCACAATTGTCTCAGATGCTGTTTAGAGACTTTTCATTGCAACTTTTGCTTTTTTTTACAAAAAGTGGTGATTTCAGTTGATATCATGCAGTGGTCAGGAATTTATGATGTGTGACTTTTCAGTTTGTCATATCGCTAATTGAATCGCAATTCTACACAAGCACTGACTAGGCTAACAAAGTGACTGGGGACAGCATTATTAAAATGTGCACAAAAAGTCACAGAGGAAGCATCAAGTGGAGTACTGAAGTAAGAAATGAGATCAGCACCATATTTATCACCTGTCCTGCGCCATGCAATACATTTGGTGCAGGTACACAGTTTCCACCACACAAATTAATGGAGCAAAAAGATGTTCACCTACTCCTCTTGATGAATTCCCCCCATTGTCCACAAATTACACAATGCGCTATGCAGTAAAGGAAAGAAAACTGAACCTGATAATGGGTTTTCTCTAATATCCAGCTCAAGCCTTCACCATTATAGGCCTCCAATATAGGCTCCTAGTGCATTGTAAAGTGTGTTGGAAGCCTATTTCCAGGTTCTTCCATCCTGAAACATCTGCCTGAATCTCATTACCACATGACTCCCTCCTCCCAGTAATGTTCCTTCCCTGAATTTTCCATAAAGTTAGAAACAGCAGAAACATGACAATAATGCTGTAAACTTTACAAGTCCCCTGTTTCTCTTCAAGATGGAGGAAATGACATTGGGTAGAAGCGGGGTAATTACGTCGGCTCCTCGGCTTCCTTCATATCTAATTGTCCCATTTAATGCCATGCATACATTACCCTGCTTTAACCTCTAGGAAGGTTCACTATCAGGATCGTCATGTTCAGTCGGGAAGATGTAAGCAACGCTGAAATAAATACCAAGTCTAATCTTTTCCGTTTCGATGGATCAGCACAACTCCTGTTCAAGACAGTGCATTAGTGTATTTTAATCTTTGCAAATAGAAGGGATGAGCTTAATGAGGCCAGATAAGAGCACTGTTTAATGGGACCATTTTAGTAGGCTTACTTAAAAGAGAGAAAGCTTGCTAAGCTGTTTACACGGTAGGGGCCGTGCGGCAGATTGCATACGAATGGAGTACTGATTGAAACAGGATTTCATCACAGCGGTGAACATTATATCGCTTGTCCTCCTTGGACAATTGGGTGGGAATGGTTACCTCAGGGGCCGTGCTGATAAGCGAGCTCTAATGAATTATGCGGGAATTAGCAGAATCGGGGGCGTTACACCAATTTAAACTAATTGACTTATCTCTTTATGACTGAAACGTTGGATTCATTGCGAGTCGTCACGCTGATTGTTGAACCGCAGATGAGATTATGGGAGCTGACTAGGCTGTTTCTGGACAGAAGCTTCTTAAGGTTTCATATAAAACTTGAGACAGAATGTCTTAGGATACCTATTTGGAAGGGAGACTCCAAACTATTTGCATAGAAATAGATTTAAACAATTACCCACTGACTAGCTTAGGAACCTTATGCATACTGTTTTATTACTGAGTGCAATGGTTGATCTATATGTATTTATTAAGTCATTTATTTATTAGAAAAATTGCTCTATAATAGACTGTGGTGTTCTGTGTTAGAAAAACTGATCTATGGCCACTATCAAGAAATACAGTGAAACCTCTCCAAAAGACCACCTCTTTGAGAACACCCCCACTTATGTGACAGATTTCTAGTCTTCCCTACATTATGCATGGTGGCCAGTTTCTTTGAGAAGACGAACTTCACAAAAGACCACTTTTAAATGGAGCTTTGGGTGGTCTTATCAAAGAGGTTTCACTGTATATTAAGAATCAAATGAATAAAGCATTTCTATTTTGATGTAAACGGTAGGCGTTAACTTTAAGTGTAAAGTATAGGCAAACCTTTTTGAGAAGACCACCCAAGAGTGAATTTAAAAATAGTCTTCTATGGAAGCAGTGTTCTCAAATAAAATTGCCAGTATGCAGAATTTGTCACTCCAAAATCTAAATGAGTAGTGGTCTTCCTAAATAGGTGGTCTTCTGAAGAGGCTTTACTGTATAGGATACGTGCATTATGAACATTTTCAGTAATGGAATTATGTGAGTTGTGGTCAAGTGAGAAGACACTTTGTGGGCTGCATATAGCCGAATTATAGTTCCGTACAACCTCCAAATTCTATTGAGTTGCAATAGTGTAACCAGTACATCTCTGTGAGGCTCGCCTTCACCTCTGTCGTTCCATAATCACAGAGAACAATTTCTGTCACATTTGTATATATTGAAATAAAAAATTTGAAAAAAAAATTGTCTTTTCAAGGATAATCTCTGACATACATTACAACATGCAGCTGAACTCCAGCTTGTTGTTAATCCTATTGAAGAACACAACAAAATCATTCTTCCGCCTGCAATCACTTATAGGGAACGATAAACTATATCCGTTGCATAACATATGGAGGTGAAGAAGACTTTAGGTTTAATGTCCTTTTAAAGGACACTTCAAGACTTAGAAACAAATACAGTGACACCCCGACCTACGATGGCCCCAACATACGATCATTTCAGCATACGATCACTCTCAGAGGCCATCGCATGTTGAAGGCAGCATCAACATACGATGCTTTTGTATGTCGGGGCCATCGCATAAACGGCTATCCGGCAGCGCAGACTGCTTCAGCTATCACCGGATAGCCGTTTACGGTGCCCCGTGTGCTCCGGTGATGGTCTCCTACCTGTCCTCGGGGCTCCGGCGCGTCTTCTTCAGGATCCCCTGCATCGTCGGCGCTCTCCATCGTCGTTATCACGTCGCTGTGCACGCCGTCCCGTCATCCAATAGGAGCGGCGTGCGTAGCGATGTGATGGCGGTGACGGAGAGCGAGGATGCCGGGGAAGCAGAGGCCTTGCCGGAGCATCGGGGACACCCCGGGGACGCGGCGACATCGATGGAAGGCAACATCCCGGGCAGCGGTGATGGTCCGGAGCGGCGGGGACAGGTGAGTACAACTTCCTCTACCAGTGGTCTTCAACCTGCGGACCTCCAGATGTTGCAAAACTACATCTGGAGCTGGGTGTTGTAGTTTTGCAACATCTGGAGGTCCGCAGGTTGTAGACCACTGTCCTATACTTTACATTGCACGGATCCCTCAACATACGATGGTTTCAACAAACGATGGTCCGTTTGGAACGGACTACCATCGTATGTTGAGGGACCACTGTATTATGGACACATGTTGGAGAAAAGCTGACGTTTTTCGATAACAATCAGATTGTGTGGATTTTGATGCAGGTTTGTTGTGGATTTTCTGACATGCTATTTGATGCCAATTATGCAGAAAAAGAAAGGAGGAATATTTACAGCTGAATTTGCCCTTTTAAACTATGTAAACGGTGCCAGATTGGTTGAAAAAGTGTCGTGCTGTGCCTTGTTTGCACCATGTGTGCCAATGAGAATCAGAATAAGGAACAGGGAGAAGCACGCGGCGGTGGCCACATTTATTCCCGGCTTACAGACAACTTTTTCCAGCTTCTCTTGCAGGATGAAGATCACTGCAAGCTGGGTGTTTTAGATTGTTGCTGAGACCACGACCTATCAAAACGTTCAACTCTGTAACATGTCAAAGTTTTTTTTCTAAATTTGTAGCAATTGTAGCAATTTGTCCCTGAAAGTTCTGAAATGCAATCTGGATCAACAAAAGTCGAAAAGTCGGAAAATGCCCCCGTGCTTCCTTAGGAGGTTGTGGCAAGCTGCTGACCAGAGCCTCATATCACCCACAGTATCCATAGTGAACAGCACTCGCTCTTGCATTTTAATCGAGCTCTATGCTCCATTTCAGTAATTGAATCTCCTGCCTTGATTCGGCCGAGTCTTGGACAGCGCATGAAATCTATGTCTGAAAAAAGACAAATGCGATTTGATGCAGTTTTGCACATTCGCTAGAACTGGCTTTTCAAAGTCCTTCGCAATAGAGATGAAAATTTAAACTGGCAATATTTAACCCTTCCACGATCGGTGTCCTTCCAATCACCAGATAAAGGCAGACATAATCATCTTATGGAAAGCTCAATGTCTTTTCCCTGTGTGATCTTTAATTGCTGTTCACACTAGTGTTATGGTTTTATTCTGTCCCCAATGGCACCAGTGTGAATAATTGTTTAACATCCTCATCTCTCAGTCATAGTCAATCATAAATAAAAGTTTCGCCTGCTCTGGAGGACCTGCCATACATTACACAGACAACTCATTAATTTGAATAGACACTGTGTAATCCCTCATTTCTCCTGTGGTGGTGCTGCAGGTACATTAAAGGGGTTATCCAGGAAAGCATTTTTTTGATATATCAACTGGCTCCAGAAAGTTAAACAGATTTGTAAATTACTTCTATAAAAAAGTTGTAATCCTTTCAGTACTCATGAGCTGCTGAAGTTAAGTTGTTCTTTTCTGTCTAAGTGCTCTCTGATGACACGTGTCTCGGGAACCGCCCAGTTTAGAAGCAAATCCCCATAGCAAACCTCTTCTACTCTGTACAGTTCCCGAGACAAGCAGATATGTCAGCAGAGAGCACTGATGCCAGACAGAAAACAACAACTCAACTTCAGCAGCTGATAATTATTGAAAGGATTAAGATGTTTTAATAGAAGTAATTTACAAATCTGTTTAACTTTCTGGAGCCAGTTGATATAAAAAAAAAAAGTTTTTTTCCTGGAATACCCCTTTAAATACTGTCAGGTTCCCTAGAGGTTACAGCTGACCACTGGTGGTCTCAGAAGAGCACACTACCATCTGCTTAGTGTCCAGTGACCATTCTAACAGGTATGGCTTGTGCAAAGTGGAGAACCCTTTTAGATTAATATAAGTAGACAAAAAAGACATTGGGACATAAGTTTAGGAGTAACCTTGCCAAAACTTACAGACATACAGAAAGAATAAAGAGGGGGGAGAGTTGAGGGTCATGACTGGGGGACCAAACATGAAGGTTAAAGAGGAAAATATCCCCCAAATGAAGTCGCTGGTCCTGCAGATTGGATATGTGTACTTCATTGCAACGTGTTTCCGCCCCGAACGCGTTTTAGCCTGATGAAGACCCCAGTTCGGGGCCAAAACACATTGCAATAAAATACACATATCCAATCTGCCGGACCAGCCCCTTCATTTGGGGGATATTTCCTTGTTAACCTTTCTGCAATTCTACCGGACTGGCTGACATCATCCCCAGCAGTTCCCCCAGGCGGCTCACCTGCACATTCATTTCCACAAGCTACTGTAGGTATTGTGCTCTTAGCGCAACACCTAAGGGTGAGGACCCTACATTATTTTCTATATTTTCCTCACTCAAGCTATCTTCACTAGGAACACTCCCTGGTGTGTTTATTTCTCTCCTATTTTCCTGGGTGACCAAACATGTCAGCTCTCAATCTCCAAACTGGTTGTCTATAGTCAGAACCTCCTTCCATTATATTATGAAGAACAACTCTGGAGGCCAAATTTCACATAACATTATATCATTTAGGTGGAGCTGTTATTTAGGTGAAAAAGGAATTTACCATTGGCAGATAATTGGGAGGCCGACTAAACAACCCCCCTCCCATTGCCTCCTTCCACCTCCCCTCCACCACCCCTAATGAATAGAACAGCAGTGTTCATACTTGGCCACCAATTTATGGAAGATTGTGGACTTCAGGGCTTAGCAATGTTTGGACATCCCATAGAAAGTGAATAGAGTGATGGTCAACCATGTCCATTCACAGCAGGGGCATAACTATAGGGGTGCAGAGGTAGCAGTTGCATGGTGCCCAAGGAAGTCACAAAAAACACCTCTGACTATGAGAAAACACCAATATCATCAATGGTATATGGTAGACATGGGCCATTTATACATTTGCATTGGGGCCCAGTTGCTACAAGTTATGGTTCTGATTCACACAGTTGACCTCTCTTCTCATGGTTGGTGGGGACCCAGTGGTCGTCTCTTCCAATGATCAATTAGTAGGGAAAACTTTTAATTTTACAATAACCCCTTTAATAGGGAAAAAACTGATATACCGAGTTACAACTACTGCATGGCCTACAAGGGAGATGGATGACTTTAATGTCTGTTGTTTCTTGAATCCCTGAGTTATATACTGCCCCTTATGCCCTACATTGGGCATATCCCAGTGCATATGTTTTCTGGAGTGTTCCTTTTAGTTGATGATTGTGAATTCTTAGAAGCATCTAGGTTCTTCTCAGTGGCTAGAGATGAAGTGCTATATTACAAGGCTACCATACCATATTTCAAACAGCTGAATGTAGACTAGAGCTGCCGGTACTGTGTACACACCAACATGAGAGGCATAGTTTACCATTTTTTTCAGATCCTCACAAATCCAGCATTGTCCCTGTATCATTCCGAATCACTTAGGTATGCAGAGAATTTAGTTTCCTTCAGGACAAATATGGCTTCTTCCCACTGGCTACCTTTCAGATTTATGTATATTCATGCAGATTGATGGGCACAGGTCTACGGGTGACCTACCCACGGGGCAGATTTCAGGAACGTGAACGCTCGCAACACTGTTTTTTAATAAATGTATAAATAATATATTGTTAAAGTGAGAAAAACAAAAGCAGGCATTTCATCTGGATTCGTCTAGCAGACTCCGCAGTCATCTTATTAATAATATTATGTATTGAATGTAACTGGGGGACGCAGCCAAGAAATTCTGCAAAGTCTGCTTGACGGTTAACACTTTACCTTCCCACCTTGGGTTGTACTTGAAATCTTGGCATGCGGCCACACAGAGGACCCACTGCAATATGAAATGCTATGTGTTCACATAGTAAATACTAGATTCTGTGTACAGTGCTGGTTATGTACTATATAATCCTGGAAATGTCTGTATAAATAGGGAATTACAGGGATTGTTTTAGGTTACACCTTGTTATAGGTGAGCCCCACAAATAGCTGACCTATTTTGTATAAGAGTGGCATTTCATACTCTTAAAGGGAATCTGTTACAATTATATATGTGTACAAGTGTCCAAGAGGCATCTCAAGTGCCCAGAACTCCCATCCTTACCCTCCTCTGCCTCCTGTCTATGCTGTCACTTCTGTTTCCCTCTTTGGCAAAATTTCACACATGCTCAATCCTGTCTAGAGATGAGAGAACTTTTCAAAATTTCTATTCTACTTGTTCGCTGGCATAGGCTGTTATGGTGGTTTTGATATCACCCCTCTACTGACTCCTTATTAGCTGGGAGAGCTTGGGTACAATGGATTTGGTTCACTAATCTCTAGTCCTATCTATGTATCTATCTATCTATCTATCTATCTATCCATCCATGCATCTATCTATCTTTATAATTTCTGTGAACTCAATCCAACTGAAGGTATTATAGAATATGGCCCCTGAAGAAGCCACAAAGCATGCTGAAATGCGTGTAAACTTAGTGGCACCTGGCTTTTGCACCCCAGGAACATTTTGCATGATTTATTGTTTCAGCCTTCATTTCAATACCTGTTTATATGCTTTTTATCAAGACTGATATTGCAAAATATACATTTCTATATATGCACTTTATTTAGAGGGCACAAAGGAGGATTTATCCAAAGGTATGGGCCCTAGGGGACACTAAGTAAAGTGCTGTACGCATAGTAGCTGAATGTTTTTTTTTTATTATTTTCATTCTATGTTTGGTGTTTTCTAGTGTTTACAATAAAGATGTACTTGTATATGTGATGATATTTAGTTTGAATGTGTTCTTTTATTCACATACCCCTTGTTCTTCTCTAAATGCTAGAATATTGACTGTGGATACTTCTAGTTTATGACTACTGGCACCACAGCATAGAACTAAACCTCCTACTGTCTGGATATTTAATAGCAGTAAAATACCGTAAATATTTATTATCTTTATTACTTTGTTTGTGTATTTTGTAATTTTCTAAATGACCACACATCCTAATGACCTGATGAAGATGATAGAATTACAGAAAACATAGTTCTATTCTTCCCCTGGAGATGAGATGATACAGTTGTTCTTTCTGCTTTGACTATCCATCGGATCACACCCGGCACACTGGAAACATTTTAGAGACGCCATGTCTATTTATAGAGCCAGAGCCACAATCATGGGAGACATACTACAGCCTAAGGTCTCCTCGCTGATATCCCCCCATCACAAGCCATGACCCCAGCATTGATCTTCTCCTTCACCTTCTCTGACTGCCAGTCTTTTCTCCACAAAGCTTCGCTGTCCGTATGCCTATAATACACTTATTAAAACAGGGTGGATGTAAGATAAGAGGTAAGGACTTTTTTTTTTTAGATGAGAAAAGCATCTCAAGAAGAAGCAGGCTCTAAAAATACACAGTACAGGGCAGGGACTGAATACAATTGTATAACTCAAGGGTTTGTATGTAGAACAGGTAGCTGTTACAGGGCCTTAAAGAAGCAGAACAGGCTGGGTGGGCCCTTCTTTTTGGTGAACCATGTAAAGTTTTGGAGGACTACTGTTTTGTATAGACACCACAGTATTAAAAGACAATTCTGGCAATTCATATTCCATTGTTAAAGGGGTACTCCACCCCTAGACATCTTATCCCCATCCAAAGGATAGGGAATAAGATGTCTGATAGCATGCAGCACCCACCTGTTACTGCTCTGGAAGCGCCACCTGTTACTGCTCTGGAAGCGCTGGAGGGTCTGGCTCCCGACCACGGGGACGGAAGATCGTGACATCACCATTCCACCCCTGTGTGACGTCACACCCCGCCCCCTCAATGCAAGTCTATGGGAGGGGGCGTGCCAGCCGTCACGCCCCCTCCCATATACTTGCATTTAGGGGGCGGGGCGTGACATCCCACAAGGGCGGAGTCATGACATCACGATCTTCCGTCCCCGTGGTCGGGAGCCAGACCCTCCAGCGCTTCCTGAGCAGTAACAGGTGGGTGCTGTGTGCTATATTGTGGGGGTCCCCAGCAGCGGGACCCCCGCAATCAGACATCTTATCCCCTATTCTTTGGATAGGGGATAAGATGTCTAGGGGTGGAGTACCCCTTTAAGCTAAAAGATCCACTGTTATCTTTCCCTTATACTGGGTCCTTGTCTCATTTCTTGTAGAAAAGGTGAGTGTCCTTTGTGTGGAACCTCACAAGTCCTATTTGGTAGTTGAAGAGAGAAAAATAAAGTGTAGATTGTCAAGTCATATACCGATAGATGGGATATAACGTGTCCAAGAGACCTATGGCATTTGCAGTGGTGTCATATGTGCCATGTTCACAACATATTAAATACAGTGGCTCCTGAACTTACAATGGCCTCAACATCCAATATTTTCAATATATAATGGTCTTTTCTGGCCCCTTGTATCTTAACACCAGACTCAACATACAATGCTACAGACTAGAGATGAGCAAACTTACAGTAAATTCGATTCGTCACAAACTTCTCGGCTCGGTGGTTGCTGACTTTTTCTGCATTAATTAGTTCAGCTTTCAAGTGTTCCGGTGGGCTGGAAAAGGTGGATACAATCCTAAGAAAGACTCTCCTGGGACTGTATCCACCTTTTCCAGCCCACCGGAGCACCTGAAAGCTGAACTTATTTATGCAGGAAAAGTCAGCGACCGTCGAGCCGAGAAGTTTTGTGACAAATTGAATTTACTGTAAGTTCGCTCATCTCTACTACAGACAGTCCAGATCTAAGAAACGTGCCAATGGCTGGAAGAACTGACCGATCAGAACTACACTTTACCTGTTTCAGATTTGAATCCCAATTCAGATGTGTCCTGATTGTCCAGTGATTTCCCATTCACAATATGTACAAGAGCAAGGACTCTTGTGAAAGTCTGGAGTCCCTGCTCCTGTACAATACACTGAGGGACACAGCCAAATAAGTGGAATCCATGATGCATACAGCACAACTGGTTACCGCTGGGCTACTCGTTATACAGGGGCAGGGATAAAACAAATACAAAACAAATCACAAGCTGTTTTAAGATTGTAAATTATTCTAATAAATTATAATTTTTTTGGAGATTTGTATTGAATTCAATTATTACCAAAACAATTTGCTCATCTCTAGAACTGACTCTTTTGTATCACTGGACTCCTTGCACCTTTACAGTACTGAGCAGTGATGCATACACTGTATGCATCACTGCTCGCGTACACATTTGTTTAGAACACACCCACCCAATGCAACTACCACGCACATTTAGAATGCTGTTGTTTTCTTGGCAAAGGCCCATTGGACCTCCTTAGACAGTAGGGCATTGGTGCAACTTCTACTCTGTATCCTTATAATAATGCCAAACAATATAGAGGAGCTCCCCTGCAGAACTAGGCTAGGCTCTGTGTAGTATACGGTTTTCAATGGACTCTTTGTAATGCCTCGCCTACTCTGTGTTGGTGCTGCAGGGTGAACTTTTTAGCAGCTTCCATAGGGATTACAGCTGGGGACCCAGCAGCAGGACCAGCATATTTTTATTGGACTTTTGTAACGAAAGTTGATTTTCCAACCTATTTACATGTACAAGGCTACAATCTATAAAGTACGATACCCATTAACAACGGCAGGAACTATAAATGCATATGATCACATCAAGTCATGCATTATAAGAATAGTCAGTGCAGGATCTGTAGATTATTATTATTTCTTAGGTTGGAGTGATGCTGCCGGTATTGCTTTGCAGCTATTTCTCCAGATCGTGCAGCTTTTCAATTAATCAAAGTCATTTTGTCAAGGCGGCAAAAATCAATGTGTCTGCAAGGATACAGTGAACAAGAAGCCTGGGAGGGGGGATTATCAAATAGGAAGTCAGAGGAGATATATGAGCTGACACCGAGTACAAAAGAAAAGGTATATATTCTGTATAGTACCATACGGTATGAGGTTGAAGATCTACTAGATCCTATAGCAAGTGTTCATAAGAAAGGTCATTTCGCACTCTGAGCTGCAAAACTCCAGGCACAGATAGAGCTGGCAGTGGCTGGTAACATATTGACTGGGAAACAAATAGTTCTTAATGGCAGAGACAGCCACATATGTATTCAAGGCTACAACCCCCTATAAGTTATTCAGTTGGAAATCACTGACCAAGGAGACGGGGACTAGAAATTAAATAGGAAGCGTGAGATCTATGTTTTCAACCGGATCCGAAAAGTCCTCTAAGCTAATACATTAGTGAGTAACACAACAGCCATTCAAGCATGAAAGCGCTTTACTAAGATATAGGGACTGGCTCAAGAAAAACACATTTACAACCACTGATGGAATTGTCGACAAGTCTAGAAGAGCAGGGCACGAGGTAGACAAAATTTCCGAACAGCAGCCTGGCCGAGTTAGGAATGTATATTCCTGTCCTTCATTCTCCCCCTTGATGTAGGCATCTCATATCTGCTTGACTTGCATGAGTCCTAATGAACTTGATGCTGAGGTGAACAGATAAGGCTCTAGTTATGAGGGAGACTGACGATAAGAATCGCCAGCCCTTTCCTTTCGTCCTTTCTTTTCTTCCTTCAAAAAGCCATGTGGTCTACAGTATGTATCGAAACTCTGAAACAACTTCTTTTGTAATTCCACCGTTCCAGACTCCTTGTAAAAATCAAGATGTCGGGTTTATTAAGAAAAGCTTTTGATTGTTTTAAGTGGTCTTTGGAAGGAGAACACCTACCTAAGCATAGTTTTCCTATTCAGTTTCTCACTGGGAGGCCTCTTTCATGGCTCCGTCTAGTGCTCCTTACAATGTGAATATACATTTCCTGAGTCAATGGAATATGAATTGTATAATATCATTACAGCCTTGCAGACATACTTACTGGTTGATTGGTTTTTTCCCTGTCCTTACTAAAGGTGAAGGGCGCCACAGTAAAGATTCATTTAGTTCGACTTTTTGACTTCATTTAGAGAAGGGAAATGGCACCCTCAGAGACACCCCCAACTGCTCTCCCTGAGAATATTACCCCTATACAGCACTGTCTAACATAAGAAGTGCCATCCTTATCTTGTATGATGTTGTTTGTGGTACCTTCACTTGATTCCATATACACTGATCCCTCAACATACGATGGTAATTTGTTCCAAATGAACCATCGTTACTTGAATCCATTGTATGTTGAGGGATCTGCGCAATAGTAATACAGTACAGTATAGAAAATTATACTCACGTGTCCCCGCCGCTCCGGATCGTCACCACTGCCCTGGATTGTCGCTGTCATCACGTCGCTATGCACGCCTCTCCTATTGGATGATGGGACGGCGTGCACAGCGATGTGATTAGGACGAAGGAGAGCAAAGGCCATTCAGTGGAGCCTGAAGAGGACGATCTGGAACATCAGGGACAGGTGAGTGACACTCACCGGACCACACGGGTCACCTTAAATGGCTATCCGGCAGCAGCTGAAGAAGTCTGCGCTGCCGGATAGCCGTTTATGCAATGGCCCCGACATAAAAAAGCATTGTATGTTGATGCTGCATTCAACATGCGATGGCCTCTGAGAGGCCATCGTATGTTGAAATTATCATATGTCGGGCCATCGTAGGTCGTGGGATCACTGTAGTGTTGAGTGCGAATATTCGAAATGTGAATTTTTACAGCGAACATCGGCACTTTGCGATTTTGTGAATATTTAGAATATAGCGCTATATATTCATAAAGATGAATATTCTTTTTTTTCTTCTTCACAGTACACATCACAACAATGATGTGTACTGTGTAAAAGAACAAAAAAAGTGATCATCCCTCCCTGTTTCCAGCTTGTGGTCCAAAGAAGGCTCCAATATTATTTACTGTGTGAATCGGTGTGGAGCGCGATTATTTCGTACATGCGAATATGCAAATATTTGCGAATATCGGCACTTCCAGAGGACACTGATCCCTCTCTTCTTTAAGCTTGTGGGCCAATGAGAAGGATGCAAATTCAGTCATCAGGGGTTAGCAACATCCATAGCAACCAATAGGATAGTTGCCCACCCCTTCACTATATGAGATTCTTCCCGGCAGCGTTTTCTTGCAGTTCCATGTGGTTGTGAGAGGAGATTGAACACTGTCTGTGCTTGTTTTAAAAGCAAATCAAATGATATCCTGAATTGATAGTTAGTGTTAGAGAGGGTAGGTTAGTTTAGCAGATAAGTTCTAGAGCAGGTATTGTGTTAGTTAGTTGAAAGATATAATTGCGCATGCGCACTATACGAATTTCATTACGATTTTTGCTTTGGAATAAAATGGAAGGAACATTGCAAATTTTGCAAACATAGGACAAATATTTGCCCATATATTCGCGAAATATCGCAAATTTGAATATGGCCCCTGCCGCTCATCAGTACTACCATATGGAATATGGACATATAGGGGACATTTATAAAAAAAAAACAGAGGAAGAGTGGTGCAGGTGTCCATGGCAACCAAACAGATTGCTTCTTTCATTTTTCACAGGTCTCTTTAAAAATGAAAGAAGCAATCTGATTGGTTGGCATGGGCAACTGCACCACTCTTCCTCTGCACAATTTTTGATAAATCTCCCCCAAAGTGTAGAATAATTTATGCCATGCATCGCCTACTTAAAAAGGATGGTGTAGAAACAGTGGCATACATTAGCCTGGTAACACTTTTCTAAAATTGCCATATAGTGTTCAAATATCAACATACATATAATCATGAAACAAGGCTATACTACATCTAAATAACACTAACATTGTTTCAGGACTTGTGGTGCCAGACCATGTGTCTTCAGCTCAATGATTTTACTCAATACTATCATGTCCTGGACTATATATATATATATATATAAATATATATATATATATATATATATATATATATATATATATATAGCAGCCACATATAGATACCATAAACAGATAACATTTGAACATGTAAGAAGTTTGGATCTTAAAGGGTCACACTTTCCCAACTAAACGGGATTGCTCATGGACATTTTATTTTTTTATTTTTTATAAATTGGGTTGTGGGTGCTTTAACAAATAAAAAGGTAGTCACTTATCTACCCAGATGCTCCACAGATGTTGCTTCTTCTTCTCCTGTACTAAAAGGGGTACTCTGGTGGAAAACTTTTATTTATTTATTTTTTTTAAATCAACTGGTGCCAGAAAGTTAAACAGATTTGTAAATTACTTCTATTAAAAAATATTAATCCTTCTAGTACTTATTAGCTGCTGAATACTACAGAGGAAATTATTTTCTTTTTGGAACACAGAGCTCTCTGCTGACATCATGACCACAGTACTCTCTGCTAACATCTCTGTCCATTTTAAGAACTGTCCAGAGTAGAAGAAAATCCCCATAGCAAACATATGCTGCTCTGGACAGTTCCTAAAATGAACAGAGATGTCAGCAGAGAGCACTGTGTTTCAAAAAGAAAATAATTTCCTCTGTAGTATTCAGCAGCAAATAAGTACTAGAAGAATTAATATTTTTTTTATAGAAGTCATTTACAAATCTGATTAACTTTCTGGCACCAGTTGATTTAAAAGAAAAAGAAAAGTTTTCCACCGGAGTACCCCTTTAATCCTCACCACTGCTTCCTGGTTCCTGTGTTGGGTTGACCCCATAGAAACTGTCGGCCACAGAAGTGTCTCTCCTCTGTCAGTCATTGGCTGATGGGGCAGTTGCTATGGGGTTACTGAGTTACAAAAACCAGGAAGCAGCTGTAATGAGCGAGTACTGGAGAGGAACAATAGCTTTGGGGGATCAGGGTAGGTGAATATGACTTAATTGTTATTTTTAAAGGGACCAAAGCTCAGTCGATATGATTTTTTTTTCTGTCAACGAACGCGTATTTTAAGAATACCCACTGCACAGCTCCCACTTACGCACATCATAACTCACTTCAGATTTCTGCCATATGGGTGGATCTCAGGCCGTCTCCCATCATACACCAAATATCAGGTTCCACTGGCATCTCATGTGGTTTCACGACCCCTGCCACCCACACCCAGCGTTCTAAATGAAAGCCGGGTGCTGCACAGAGATTGCGGGGGTCCCAGTCGTGGGACCACCTCGATCAGACATCTAATCCCCTATCCTTTGGATAGGGGCTAAGATGTCTAGGGGCAGAGTACCACTTTAAGGGGGAAGGTAATATGTTTCCCCTTTATAATGTATGATAGTAGATAGTAGTCCTTTCCAGCCAGGCACCTCTTACGTAGATGTGAGTTATACACAGTAAGAAGTGCTTGCCTCAGTCTCTAGGTTTCCACACTGGAGATGTAATATAAATGTGTGTTTGTGTAACGTACATTGTATTTATTTCTGTACATTAGAGGTTCAATTTATTAAAGTGCAAATTGAAGATTGCGAGCTTTAATTCCCAGCCTGTGTCACTTTATTAAATGAAGGATTTTCTAGTTGTGCGCGTGCAATCCTCCCATGATTACAGTATTGTATGCAGGGATTGATTTTTACTCCATTAGCTCTTTATGTAAAATGTATGTAATGATCAATTTATGCCTATTGTACTGAGCTACAGGATATATCTGTCGCTTATTATAAAATGTGCAATAATTTCACATCATGCCTTTTCTTTCCTCAGTTTCCAATACAGAGAAGGAAAACAACTGCATTTATTAGGATATCTGTAGTGTCCCAGTAGCAATGGTCCATGTACTATCCTGAGAAAGTTGTGTGGCTGAGAGTCGAAGGTTTTGCATAATGCATAATGTATATGAAATAATGGAGAATTAATGCAAATGGATTTATGTGCAATGTACCATATTTATTGAATACACAGAGGTATTACAAGTGTCAAGGTTTAACAAAACTGTATTTACTGTACCAAGATGAATGATGCTTTGGTCACATGATCCTCTGAAACACAGGAGAAGGGGTGGACAGAAAACCTGTTGGAACCAGTCTAGACCTGGCATTTGCAAGACAACATCTCCCAGTCCTGCTACTGCTAGGCATAAATACACCTAGGCCACATATCTTATGCCTAGGTATAATTCTGTCTACAATCATGTCCCAGTCCTTGTTCCTTTTTCTGTTAATGTTGTAAGAATATTGTGCTAACGTTCTACATCTTTTAGAGGGAGAAGATTGTCTATCTCAGAGAGAAGAAGGCTAAACAAGCACCTCTCTGTAATACACTTATGTCTTTTTTGATAATACTCCAAAGGTGTAGTGGCACTATAGCTACAAAGCAATTAGGTTAGCTGGGCAGCGGCACTTCTATCACTGCAGGAGACCGAAGTCCTAGGTACAAGGGTCCAGTGGTGCTGGGAACCAGAAAGAAGCGAGTTACTAATATCAACTAGTAAAGAGGAAACATGGTTACCCACACTCACCGCTAGGCTTTAACCAGCCGACTCCGCTTCATCTGTTTGAATGGACGTCCCCGGTTCCAGACGTGATTCAGGGCTCTCTGAGCGCCCTGCAGCACATCTGGATTGGGGGACGTCCATTCAAACAGATGAAGCGGATCGGCTGGTTAAAGCCTAGCGGTGAGTGTGGTTAACTGTGTTTCCTCTTTACTAGTTGATATTATGTCTTTTTTGGCCTCCAGTCAGAGTACTATTACTCTTTATGGGACTGACAGAGTTAGCAAAGGACAGTGTTTAGCTAAATTTGTCAGTTTTCATTCACAAGGGACATCCCAGTCTCACATTTAGAGTGGGTTCTTGTGGTTGGACCCCCACTAAATATTTATAATCTTATAAATTTGTCTATGCAATTACTTGATCATTCATATAATACACTGCAATTCTCTCGCCTCTGGCAGGACCTAATGGAAGTACAAAGATGGCAGATTGGGATCCTTCAGTAAGCTTCAACATGCCATAACAACCTATTGGCACTATGGGAAGAGGAGCACCGGTGTTAACCACTTAGATGCAGCAGTTGCTATTTGCTATGGAATCTAAGTGATTAAATGGCCATGATCAGTTCCCGAGACTGCACCACCACAATGTCATACAGCACATGTAAGACGAAGGCCGTGCATACACCTCATAAGATGTGCGCCACAGTGTGTACATTTTTATTTCTAATCCACAGATAAAAAATGATTGTTGTTTGGTATTTATTGGCTTTATTCACTTGCAGGCTACACACATCGTTCATTTTAATATGGGGCAGAGTAGAAGGAGAGTTGAATTACTGCAGCTTTTTACTTTACTTTTACTGCTTAGGGCGAGAAAAATATCATATGAGGATATAGCTAAAACAACTTTAATATTGTACTGAAACAGAAAATAAAAAGTTGTGCGTCTGTAGGGCATATGCTAGTTCATAAAGTTCTACGATTACAGTAGCATTGATTTGAGCAGGCGGTATCTGCAGTGTGTATAGGAAGGGATATACCGTATTTTTCGCCGTATAAGACGCGCTTTTTCTTTCCCAAAACTGGGGGGGGAGAAGTTGGTGCGTCTTATACGGCGAATACAAATTAAAACCCTGTCCTATCGCGGCGGTCCCTGCGGCCATCAACGGCCGGGCCCTGCGGTTAATACACGACATCACCGATCGCGGTGATGCCCTGTATTAACCCTTCAGACGTGGCGATCAAAGCTGACCGCCGCGTCTGAAGCGAAAGTGACACTAACCCGGCTGCACCGGGAGGGACCTTACCTGCCTCCTCGGTGTCTGCTCCGTGTCGGGATCCCCTGCATGGCCGTCGCTCTCCTTCGTCGTTGTCATCATGTCGTCGCGCACGCCGTCCAGTCATCCAATAGGAGCGGCATGCATAGCGACGTGATGGCGGCGAAGGACAGCAAGGATACTTGGCAGTAGAGATGTTCCGGAGCGATGGGGACACCCTGGAGACGCGGTAAAAGTGATGGAGGGCGACATCTAGGGCAGCGGTGACGAGCAGTGACGGGTCCAGTGCGGCGGGGACACATGAGTATTACCTCCTATACCAGTGGTCTTCAACCTGCGGACCTCCAGATGTTGCAAAACTACAACTCCTGGCATGCCTGGAAAGCCAACGGCGAAAAGTACGGCGAAAAGTACGGTAAGCAAGAAGGTTTGTGGAAAGACTGACTATGACCAAGCTGTAGCACCACTGTAAAATGGCAGACACTGATTCTAACTTCTGTTAGTGAATTAGAAAGAAGAAGTCTACATTGCAAATCAGTGCGTTTTAAAGGAAAAGGCTTTATAAGGTACATGACCATCTAAGGCTCTGGTCACACCTGCACTGGAATTTCTGTTAGGAGACTCCATCACAGATTCGGTCAAGAATACTGGACAAAATAATGCAGCAGTATTATGTCTGATCTAATGATTTACACCATGACGAAAACCAGATGGATCCCAGTTTAACTAATAAGGTCCATTAGGCACCATTGGTGTCCATCATATTACAGATCTGGCATCACCTCATTTTTTGTAGTTCCCATTTGTGAACAAAGACTTAAAGGGGTACTCCAGTGGAAAATGTGTTTCTTTTAAATCAACTAATGGCAGAAAGTTAAACAGATTTGTAAATTACTTCTATTAAAAGATCTTAATCCTGACAGTACTTATCAGCTGCTGCTCTCTGCTGACTCTGATGACACCTCTGTCCATGTCAGGGGCTGTACAGAGCAGGACAGGTTTCCTGACATGAACAGATGTGTCAGCACTGAGCACTGTGGTTAGACTGAAAAGAAATTCAAAAATAAAAGAACTTCCTCAGTAGTATACAGCAGCTGATAAGTACTGGAAGGATTAAGATTTTTAAATTAAAGTAATTTACAAATTTGTTTAACTTTCTGGCACCAGTTGATATTAAAAAAATGTTTTCCACCAGAGTACCCCTTTAAGGGGGAATGTTATCACTTTAATGCTGCCTGAACCATCAAGATAGTCCCCAGTTTCTCCTCCCTGCCCAACTACCCACCAGTGGGCAGGGCTATAGCTCAGAGACAAGATACAGCCAAGTTCCTGTGACAAAGAGAGGGAGGAGCCATAGACAACACCACACTGACAATAAGGACTAAACAACTTCCTGTCAGGGTTAAATCACACAAAAGCATGTTGAAGCCAGGGCAATTTGTGATAACAGTATATTAATAAGTTATATATCCTGGGGTGGAAGTTTTACTTAAAGGGATAGTCCAGGCCAAAACTTTTTTTTTTATATATCAACTGGCTCCGGAAAGTTAAACAGATTTGTAAATTACTTCTATTAAAAAATCTTAATCCTTCCAATAGTTATTAGCTACTGAAGTTGAGTTGTTTTCTGTCTAACAGCTCTCTGATGACTCACGTCCCGGGAGCTGTGCAGTTCCTATGGGGATATTCTCCCATCATGCACAGCTCCCGGGACGTGACATCATCATTGAGCAGTTAGACAGAAAACTTCAGAAGCTAATAACTATTGGAAGGATTAAGATTTTTTAATAGAAGTAATTTACAAATCTGTTTAACTTTCCGGAGCCAGTTGAGATATATATATATATATATATATATATATATATATATATATATAAATATATATATATATATATCTCATAGAATATATATATTCTAGTTTTAGAAAATTGTATTTAAAGGGGTATTCCAGGCAAAACCTTTTTTATACATATATATATATATATATATATATATATATATATATATATATATAAATATATATATGTATAAAAAAGGTTTTGCCTGGAATACCCCTTTAAATACAATTTTCTAAAACTAGAATAGCCATTTTAGACCATTATTTTATTTTTTTCATATCTTCATATCTAGTATGACTTAAAGGAGATGTCCAGTGCTCACTTTTCTTATTTTATCCGTTCCGGGCTGAAAAATAAAAGAAAACGAATTTTCTCTTACCTGCCTAGGCTCCCCCGGTGCTCCGGTACAGGTGTTCGGTCCCCGGGCTGTATTCTTCTTACTTCCTGTTAGCCCGGCACGTCACACAGAGCTTCAACCTATCACCGGCCGCAGCGATGTCCCGCCTCGGCCGGTGATAGGCTGAAGCTCCGTGTGACGTGCCGGGCTAACAGGAAGTAAAAAGAATACAGCCCGGGGACCGAACGCCTGTACCGGAGCACCGAGGGAGCGTAGGCAGGCAAGAGAACGCTTATTTTCTTTTTTTTTTGCAGCCCGGAACGGATACAATAAGAAAAGTGAGCACCGGACATCTCCTTTAACAAGACCTGTAATATTTGGCAATAGCTTGCAAGAAAGAAAGTTTTTTGGCCTAAAATAATAACATTTGATTCCATCAAATTCTACAAAGACGAAAAAAACTAAAACGGAATTCCCATAAATACATGTCCAAGCTTCCAAGAGCCTCTCATTCGAAATAAAAAGCCCCAGAGTCGCGAACATGAGTTCAGCTCTTGGGCAGATGATCTGCTCAGTCAACACTGTAAGTGACAACGGGTTACAGGGAAATCATAACTGGAAATAAAAGAAACAAATAAAATATTAAAAAAATAAAAAGGATCTTGAGTAGGATAATGAGATCATGTTTGAACTTATGCAGAAGCTCAGCGAGGAAGGCATTAAAGTTTCATTGGGAGACTGGTGTAATATTTATTACGTGTTCCATGCCCCATTGGTCTCCATCCTTATTCACACTAACAGAAAATAACCAACATATAGTTTTTTTTTTTTTTTTAATCAAAGGATTTGTGTTTTTTTTTTACGTAACTTTGGCGCAATACTTTGGCGCAGTGTATTTTTGTGCCAAAGTTTGGCGCATATTCTCCACTGTCATTTTTAGAACTTTCTCAAAATCACACGGTCCTCTGTGTGATTTTAACTTTAGTCAGTAATTCATCATTTGCGCCAAATTGGTGCAATTTTGGTGCATATCCCGTTTTTCTGGCCAAGAAATCCCCGCCAAGAAATTTTGCGCATGGAAAACACACTTAGCAATGTCAGAAAATGTAAAGGCGTCAAAATACATAAAAAAAAAAATTTTTGTGAAAGCAGCGACGCCTCCAGGGCTGCTCAATACTATCCTGCGACATAGTTGTCCCTGAGGAACCTTCACCCTCCGTTGAGCCAGCATTGGACATGGCCGCACAGGTTCAGGAAAGGTAAAGCACTAAAGCAGTGGTTTCCAACCTGCGGACCTCCAGATGTTGCAAAACTACAACTCCCAGCATGCCCGGACAGCCAACGGCTGTCCGGGCATGCTGGGAATTGTAGTTTTGCAACATCTGGAGGTCCACAGGTTGAAGACCACTGCACTAAAGTAACAAAAAAAAAAAAAACTACCCAAGTTGAAAATAAAATCCATTTCACATAGCGGCTATAAACCCCACAAAAGAAAATAACTCATGTCGCTTGCTGATATACTGCAGGAGGGACGCCAAAATGGCTGCTCTACAGGGTAAAATACGCATCCAGGGGGAGATTTATCAAAACCTGTCCAGAGGAAAAGTTGCCCAGTAGCCCATAGCAACCAATCAGATCGCTTCTTTCATTTTTCAGAGGCCTTGTTAAAAATGAAAAAGGCAATCTGATTGGTTGCCATGGGCAACACGGCAACTTTTCCTCTGGACGGGTTTTGATAAATCTCCCCCCCCTCTGTGGTGGTAAGTTCTGTGTAAAAGGCGCATTTGAGCCAAAATTACTAACAGCTTGCACCAAATGATAAATTTGGTGCATGTCCACGAAAACCAAAGTGAAAAAAAAGGGTATAAAGAAACTGTCAACAGGCAAAATTGATAAATACCCCGCCCCCCCCCCCCCCATAGTCCTTCTGCAACTCTCACTCATTTTTACCTGCATGAAATGTTGTGCCCGATCCGCCATGATTGGCTGAAACAATAGGCCAGGCCACTTTGTTTTCTTACAATAAAATAAATGAGTCTGACCTTGAGATCTTTCTCTTTATTAACCTCATCTCCGCCATGGCGCAGACTTCACGCTGAGGATTTTTAATGGCGTACAAAGCATGTTTTGCTTGGATTTATTACATTATAGAATTCATTTATGGAGTTGGCTGCCCGTTGTTACAAGCTGTTGTGTTAACCTGTACCAGCAAAATTTAGTAAAAGAGGAAGCAGGTGGAACAGCGTCTTATCGTACAATGACCTCTTCAGTTTGTAGCGTACAGTCTTGATATGGAGCTCAACATAATGTGGAAATTAAAGAGATTTATAAGGGAATAGAAAAACATAGCAAATTTCTTCCAATAACAGCACCACATCTGTCCTCAGGTTGTGTGTATTATTACAAGTTGAACTTCATTTCAGTGGAACTGAGCTGCAATACCACACACAACCTGAGGACAGGTGTGGTGCTGCAACCGCTGGAAGCACAATGCTAGGGAAACACTGGTACAGATATACAGTTGCTTTCATCTAAGGCATAGAATAACCATAGGAGTGGTAGCGGTGAAAAAGGAATCCGATCCCAGCGCTCACCCGTGCGGCAGCTGAGGAAATTATGTCAGGAGCCGTAATGAGGTAAAAGATGTACTTTATTTTGCATAAAGCAGGGACTACGCGTTGCGAGGGGACACGCTCCTGACATAATTTCCTCAGCTGCCGCACGGTTGAGCGCCAGGATCGGATTCCTTTTTCACCGCTACCACTCCTACTCTCAGACAGGACAGGTGGATGCGGGCAGCACACCGTGGATTTCCACTTACCCACACCAGTTGGGCTCCTTCAAGCTACAACAGGTGTTATGCTCTCAGCATAACACAACCAGGTGAGAGTACTCCTTAAGCTTCCTCACCTGTCACGTGTAATAAGGATAACGGCACATAGATAGGCGCATTGTCCCCTTTTTTGTCTTTCATACTTCTCTGCATAGAATTACCATACCATCTCAAAAGCCCCACAAAACTGAATGACTGAATGTGTTGTCAACCTGGCCTTAGGCTGGGCTCACATTTGCTATTCTTCATGTGACAGAATTTTGGCTCCACATGTAGCAAAATTGTGGCACATACCAACTAAGACATTTATTATGCTTTGTGCACCAAAAAGAACACCTCGCTCGACCGGGGAGCATAGCCTAACAATATTGGTGGAAAGGAGACAAGACATAATGCTCCAAAATGTTGGTAAATTACCTTCACCTGAAGTAAGCCAACTAATAGTTTGCGTAAACAAAAGTAAACCAGAACAAGAGAAAGCACAGCACTCACCATTTACACTGTGATTCAGATTATTTGTTTAATCTGATAAGACCAACAGGGGCATGTGAAGCGGCAGACAGTTTTGTCATGAGAGCAGTTTTGGCTCGTGGCAGCCAGTTTTGCTCCTCTCAGTACCAAATGGTTCGTCACTTTTACATGCTCTTGTTGGTCTGTATTATCTGCTATGCATCTTATTAGAATTAACAAATGGTTTGAATCACAGCGTAAAGGGGGAATGCTGGGCTCTCTTTTTCTCTGTACTGTACACGAGTACCCCACGCTGTTAAGTTTGGTCTCCCTACTTGCCGAGAAGTCCAAGGCTAGGGCTTTATATTAATGGTGTGCAGTGCCCACACCTGTTGCTCTTTAACATGTGAAGTGATGGACCATTTTGTACTGAGAGCAGTACTTCATCCAGCTCATAGTAGCCAAACCAAGTGCAGCTCCCAGTACGAAACAGTCCGTTGCTTCACATGCTCCTGCTGGTCTGTAATACCTGCTATGCCATTTTATCAGAATAAACAAATGGTATGAATCACAGCTTAAGAGGTAAGTGTCTTATCTTGTTGAAAACTAAAGCTCAACATGGGAAGCGACGGACCGCTTCATAGTAGCAACACAAAGTGCTGCTCTCCTCAGTATGAAACAGTCCTTCCCTTCAAATGCCCCTGCCGGTGTGTATTACCTGCCCTGCCATTTTATCAGAAGAAATAAATGGTCTGAATAAAGCATAAAGGATGAGTGCCCTATTCTCTCTTCTTCTGGTTATATGGATTTTAATCGGTATATGCCTTACATGAGAACCCCATGCTGTTAAGTTTGGTTTTGCTTCGTGCTGAGGAGTCCGAAACAAGGTCTTTGTATTATTAGCGTGCAGTGCCCGCACCTCCTGCTCTTCAGATTTATCTTGGCGTAAACTAAAGATCAACAGTGAAAACTATAATTAATCTGCATTTACATTTACACTGTCTAAGACTTTAAATTCCCCCAACTATGTTTTAAATGTTAGTAGCCAAGACTAGCAATTTAACTAATACACAAAAAAATAAAAATATTGAATGTTATAAATTGTTTGATGATATTGGGATAGTAAATAAAACTCTCTAGAACTAAACAATAAAGTATCATAAGAAAAGAAAAACTTTCTTAGTTGAGAAATTTTGCTCAGTCTTTTGCAAGGAACACTTGATGAGTAGCATTAAACACATCTATAGTAGAATGTGCTGAATCCCCAATCTAAGGAATAGGCTGTTGATTCATTTAGTCTTGTAAAGTGTCTGTAAAGTCTGGTAGAAGATTCTGGACGCTCAATCCAGACTTCTCTAGGGAATCAGAAGGCTTGAAAAGCAGAACGACTTTTACCAGAGCGATTTGTACGATTCAGGATTGGCAAATCATAGTGTGGATTCAATATGTTTTATTGATAAATTAGAGTTACATTTCTGGACTATCTAATGTTGTACTCTGCTGTATTTAGAGGAGGGCTTTGGCTTTTGCTATCCGAGCAATGTTACATTTTACCATTTACAATCTGTCACTTCTTGGTACTATGAAAAATATGTCATAGCTACATTGCTACATTGTAACTGTACTCTATCTTTATTGATGGGATTGAGTGTTCCCCTTCAGATGGTTCAGATCGACAGACTGCAATATATATATAGTCATGGCCGTAAATGTTGGCACCCCTGAAATGTTCTAGAAAATGAAGTATTTCTCACAGAAAAGGATTGCAGTAACCCATGTTTTGCTATACACATGTGTATTCCCTTTGTGTATATTGGAACTAAAGAAAAAAAGGGAGGAAAAAATCTAATTGGACATAATGTCACAGCAAACTCCAAAAATGGGCTGGACAAAATTATCGTCACCCTTTCAAAATTGTGAAAAAATAAGATTGTTTCAAGCATGTGATGCTCCTTTAAACTCACTTGGGGCAAGTAACAAGTGTGGGCAATATAAAAATGTCACCTGAAAGCAGATAAAAAAGGAGAGAAGTTCAGTTAGTCTTTGCATTGTGTGTCTGTGTGTGCCAAACTAAGCATGGACAACAGAAAGAGGAGAAGAAAACTTTCTTTTTGGTAAAGCACATTATTCTACTGTTTACCAAAAATGGAATGAGGCCTACAAAGAAAAGATCACAGTACCTACAGTGAAATATGGTGGAGGTTCAATGATGTTTTGGGGTTGTTTTGCTGCCTCTGACACTGGGTGCTTTGAATGTGTGCAAGGCATCATGAAATCTGAGGATTACCAACGGATTTTGGGTCGCACTGTACAGCCCAGTGTCAGAAAGCTGGGTTTGCGTCCGAGATCTTGGGTCTTCCAGCAGGACAATGGGGGAGATTTATGAAAACCTGCCCAGAGGAAAAGTAGCTGAGTTGCCCATAGCAACCAATCAGATTGCTTCTTTCATTTTGCAGAGGCCTTTTCAAAGATGAAAGAAGCAATCTGGGCAACACAGCAACATTTCCTTTGGACAGGTTTTGATAAATCTCCCCCAATGACCCCAAACATATGTCAGCACCCAGAAATGGATGGGAACAAAGCGCTGGAGAGTTCTGAAGTGGACGGCAAGGAATCCAGATCTAAATCCCATTGAACACCTGTGGAGAGATCTTAAAATTACTGTTGGGAAAAGGCGCCTTCCAATAAGAGAGAAATGGGGCAGTTTGCAAAGGAAGAGTGGTCCAACATTCCGGCTGAGAGGTGTAAGAAGCTTATTGATGGTTTTAGGAAGCAAATTATTTAAGTTATTTTTTCGAAAGGGTGTGCAACCAAATATTAAATTAAGGGTGCCAATAATTTTGTCCAGACCATTTTTGGAGTTTGGTGTAACATTATGTCCAATTTGCTTTTTTTCCCTACCTTTTTTGGTTTAATTCCATTACACACAAACGGAATACACATATGTGACGTGTTACTGCAATCCTTTTCTGTGAGAAATACTTCATTTTCTACAAAAATCTCAGGGGTGCCAACATTTACGGCCATGACTCTATATATATATATATATATATATATATATATATATATATATATATATTTATATATTTTTTATTTTTTTTATTTTTTTATTTATATATACAAGAGTTAGTTGAGCTACCGGCTACTGATGCAACAAGATTCACATTGTGACTCACACCAAATCCTCCGCACCTCCTCCCCATCTCTAGCATTACTCTCCATGTTTTAATAAAAAGTAACCTACACGCTTGTGTGTTTTCACTAACAGTTGCTCATAGTTGGCAGGATCAATATCCAATTTCCCCATATGTAGGGAAAAGATGCTGCGATGTGGCCAGATGTCTTCATTCATTTGAAATTTGATTTTCCTTTTAATTGGTAATGCAGCAGAATGTATAAATCACTACAGGAGGGGTGGACGGGATGGCGTCAATGGGAATCTCTAATGCGCGCTATACAGTGCAACTCAACCCATTCTTGTCTGTATCAATGGGCACAAAAACTAAACATAAGCCGAGATTTCATAAGAACTAGGGACTAATGAATGCCAGTGAATAAGAGCTGCGTATGGAAAAATTCCCGCACGCTGCTCTTCAATAGCATCTAAACCGTATTAACAAGCGAAAGCTAAATTGTCATTTCACCGATGGTTTATGACTGCAGCTGCAATGTGTTCGGATGGAGAAGGACGCTTATCCACTAGGTGGTGTTTCTTCAAGCTTCTCGCTCTAAAGGAATGCTGAAATCTGGGCGACACGGATAAAACCTTTTCATGTCGTATAAGATATTGGAGTTATGCTTCAAAGGGACAGAGGGGAGAGAATGCGTGGAATTAAATGACATCTATCTGGAATTGAAATATAGACCTGACTTCATGGAGTTAACTATAAACCTGATTGTTTAACGATGGGATGAGGCAGGGAAAGACTCACGTCAGAGAGCCGAGCATATCTCATAGGGATGAATGATCCAGAGCAGTGGTCTCCAAACGGTGGCCCTCCAGATGTTGCCAAACTACAACTCCCAGCAAGCCAGGACAGCCAACGGCTGCATGCAGTGGTAGAGGAAGGATGGCTGCATGCAATGGTTAAGGAAGGTCTCAATGCTGTCACAAAATCCAGTTCAGGAAGGGCTAAAAGGGAATGAATAAGAGATGTTGTGATACCTTATAAGCACCTTTCGTTTTTCTGTGATAGCATCAAAGTTAGTCCTGTCTTTCCACTACATGTTATGTGGTTAAAGGACAGGTTAGAGGTGTAACTTGAAGATCCAGGGCTCCAATGTAGAATGTGTTTAAAGGGATATTCCAGGATTTTTTCCCCTTTATTTGACTGTGCTACAGGAGCTGAAAAGTTAGACTAGTTCATAATATAGTGTCTGTATCTGTGGCTGGTCTAACAATTCTAAAATGACCTTACCTCTGTATGTCAATTTTTAGCAGCATAGATTCTTTTTTTTTTGTCTCGTGCCTTTTTTGGGTTGCAATGCTTCCCGAGACATTACATCACTAATCAGGTGTTGAAAGGGAGCTTGTCTGTGTTTCAATGGGTAAAGCGACCGCTGGGTGGGAGGAAAATTGTTGTCCACAGGGCTGCAGGGAATTGTAGTTTCAAGCGCATCAAGCATTGAAGTGAGCTAGCTGTGCTGCAATGGGTGGAGCAGTTGATGTGTGGGAGGGAGATAAGTCACCTCTCACCTAGAAACAAGGGATCCTGGGGATTGCAGTTGGAGGGAGGGCATAGAAACAGGAAATAACCAGTAAACATTAAAAAAAGCCAGCAACTTGAGGGTGGACACAGTACACAGCCATTTACTACCAACACAAGCCCGAATCCTTGGTAAACATGTCATTACTGGTAATTAGGAAAGTCACCTTATGTTGGTTAACCCCTTCAAGCCACCCCCACCTTTCCAACTATCACACCTATAGCACTGGTCTTATATAAGTTCCGAGAAACCATTTAGACCCAGTTAGTGTCTACCACCCACAATAGCTCCTTTTCTACAAGTCTACAGCTCCATTGCAGTTGCATAAATGTTTGTGAGATTAGACTGGGTCTATGTTCTGTTATAGATATGTGGACATAACATATATGGATAATACAAGGCCTTATCAGTAAATGGTTTTCTAGATATGATGATTACTTTTTTTTTTACTATTGTGCATTCTAGGGTTAACAAGACAATGTATCCTAATACTATGCATGAATGATACAATTTTAGGTTAAACTGCAATGTAGATGAAAAATAAGTAGCAAGTGGTCACAGTTGACAGTGGTTTCAAGCCTATATATTGGCCGCATTTCATCAAAATCGCTAACGCTGATGTTTCATCATTCTATAAGTAACCCTGACAATACTGACACTTAGAAATACGATGCTGAGTGCTATAGCCTGTACAAGTCAATGCCGACACACGGAAATGCAATACTAGGTGCTGACCCCTAAAAATTCAATACTCGCTGTGCATGCCTAGACAACATTTTTTTGTGCTGATACCTAGAAGTGAACAATATGGAAATCTTGGCCTATGAATAAACAGTACAGAGCGGTAATATATGCTCAGTTTTAACACTCTTTTATCATAAGCATTGGACAATTGACAAAATTCCATTAAATTCAATTTCACTGCAACCTCCTGCTACTTTTCTTCACAGGGTATTAAAAGTCTGATTGCCTTGAGCTGCCACTAGGGGGAACCTGCTGCATACAGATTGGGCTAGTTCACACTGAGGAAAAGCTGAATTCCCTTGTGGATCCGCGATCTTCCTGATTCATGGTAAATAAAGCCAAAATAATCCGGAATGGGCACTTATGTCTGTGGTAATTGACAAATGGGACTTGAATTTTTCTCCAAAATTCAGATCCACTTCAGAAATTCAGTCACAGAATTTCCAGTTGTGTAAATGCAGCATCACTAAATCCATTGAATTCAATGGCAGGCTGCTGCAAGGCGGATTCCGCACGTACTCTTCGTAGTGTGAACAGGGCCATATTGTATATACAACTCTCTATTTTGTCTTTTACAGCTGTATAAGGTTGTGCTCACACTGCATTTTTCTGCAAGTAGGTGTATTTTGGCACAAATTGGCCCAGATTTATCAATCTACCAAAAAGAACCCCAAACTGTCTGGTTTTGGCCATAACAACCAATCACAGCTCACCTTTCATTTTACCAGAGCTTGATACAATATAAAAGCTGAGCTGTGATTGGTTGTTATGGGCAACACCAGACAGTTTTGGTCTTGTAGTAAGATTCTGTTGCCCATAGCAACCAATGACAGCTCAGCTTTCTTTTCTTATATCATTGTGGTAAATTGAAAGCTGAGCTCTGATTGGTTGCTATGGGCAACAAAAATAATCCTACTATAATTGCATTATTATGCCATGAGATGCGACGAAAAACGTGTGCAGTTCACATCCTATTGTTCCCAAAGGCGAATATTAACCCATTCACTGGCTTTTTTTTTTTTTTTTTCAGCATGCATTTCAAACAGGTCAAGTTTAAAACCACAACAAAAACAGCCAAAGGGGTCAAAAACATGGCATAAATCCAGTGATACCCTCCACATTTCTGCCAAGTATTTTACGGTATAATTTTTACCTAAAGGAACATATACAGTGACCCCCCCGACCTACGATTGCCCCGACATACAATCATTTCAACATACGATGGCCTCTCAGAGGCACTGCGCCGTCACCATTGACAGCTATGCAGTGCTTGCGGACTTCTGCGCAAAGAATGAACATGTTCTTTCCTTGCCCGAAACAATTTCAGCAGTGTGAACAGGTCTCGCGGAAGACCCATTCACACAGATGCTAACGTTCACCGTGCGGAATTTCACTCGCAGAATTCCGCTCACGGATTTGGTGGCATAGATGTAAACCAGTGTTTTCCAAACAGTGTGTTTCTAGCTGTTGCAAGACTACAACTCCCAGCATGCCCGGACAGCCGAAGGCTGTCCGGGCATGCTGGGAGTTGTAGTTTTGCAACAGCTGAAAGCACACTGTTTGGAAAACACTGGTTTACACGTGTACCTCACACATACAATCGACTTATACCACATTTGACTTATAAACGTACGTGCAAAATTCTACCCAATTTGGATCACAGTTTTACACGTTATCCTATAAGTGCGACATATTGGTATACGTTTGGCTACAACTGCATACATTTCGCATACGTTTTAAATATATGTTTATTTTTATGTTGTGATATCATAAAACATACAAGAAGGGTCCCATACCACGCAATATGCCACTAATACATTTTGATGGAAAAAACAGGGCACACAATAGATTTTTTTCGCATATGATTGTTTTTGTGGTGCAGAAAAGCAGGACTTTTATATTCCACAAAAAAAAAAAAAAAAAAATATATATATATATATATATATATATATATATATATATATATATATATATTATTAATAATAATAAATTGTTGCCAGTCGTTGAAACTTAGTCATAGTGCCATTCTTTTGTCTATATTCTACTAATAGAAGTCTATGAGGGAGATTTCTCAAAACCTGTCCAGAGGAAAAGTTGCCCAGTTGCCCATAGCAACCAATCAGATCGCTTCTTTCATTTTGCAGAGGCCTGGTTAAAAATGAAAGAAGCGATCTGATTGGTTGCTATGGGCAACTCAGCTACTTTTCCTCTGGACAGGTTTTGAGAAATCTCCCCCATAAAACTATACCGAGGGATAGGTATTGGAAGTGCGCCACAAGAAAAATAAACAATACTGCAAAAACACTTTGCGCACACAATTTTGCAGGTGCGCATCCGTTAATAAATTCCCCGTCTACAGTAAAAAAAAAAAAAAAAAATTCTAAGTATCCAGCCTCCCCGCATGCCCGTCCTGATATGTCGGATTATTGCAAATTCTAATAAATACTACATTTTAACCCATGCATACCTATACCGTATGTGTGTCCCGTAAATGGATACAAGTATCTCTCTTGTTTTTCTGGGTTATCGGCAATGTGTGTTCCTCCAGGATGTCAGTGCAGATAGTTATGAATTAACCGTTCCCTTTGCTGACACTTGGCAACACGCAGCATCTAGTGAGGACGCTCCGAGCTACACATTACACATTGTATCTCACCAATACATGCGTAATGTTCTGTCCTGACAGCTACAGTAGGAATACTGAATGCTGCTGGAATCTGAGATAATGGTCAAAGATAGGAGCAAATACACCATGGGGACAGGCTTGGAGAAGAGAGAACTGCAAAATATGTTACGGGGTCCTCTACCTACCATGTGCCTTTTATTATATTGGTGTCTTCTCATGTGGAATAGGGACCTTTGAACGTGCTTATTGAGTCCAACTCCTATGTCTTCACCCTCTATAGCCTAGATCTCCAAACTGTGGACCTCCAGCTGTTGCAAAGCTACAACTCCCAGCATGCCCGGACAGCCGTTGGCTGCCCGGGCATGCTGGGAGTTGTAGCTATGCAACAGCCGGAGATCCAAAGTTTGCAGACCACTGTTCTATAGCTATGTCTCTGGAGAAGTGGGTTGGCTCAGACTCAGGCCTGGTGCAAGGATTTTTGCCACCCTGGGCGAAAGCTAATTTTGCTGTGATAGCCTGGGGGTGTAGGGTATGGGGAGTGTAGCTGTGCGGTAATTAAAGGGTGCTTGTTAACCCTTGCTATTCGTGATGCCAGGGTGAGGGCTCCTCAATGAAGCTTTTCCTACTGCCGCCCCTTCCCAGGAACGATAGGGAGGTAGATGATAATAGGTTTGAGGTAGGTAGTAATAATGGATTGTCCACAACCGGAAAGCTTCTGTAAACTGCGTTAACTTTACTGAAGATTTTCTGTTCACTTCATTAATATAACAGTCTCTTAGCATAACAACAGCTTTTCCTTGATTATTGACAATGGTTGGGACTTTAGCATTAGGAGTCTTTTAGTCTATTGTGCTGTTCCGCTGGATTTAGGGGAATTAGTTGCGGTCCAGTAGTCATGCTAGCATTAACAGGAATTAGAATTGAACTCACAATTTTTGGTTCTGCTGAGGCCGCAGGTTTTGAGGCCGCGTGTCTTTGAAAGTTGCGCAGAACCGTCCTGTTAGTCCGGCTTCTATGAGAGCAGCAGCCCAAGAGAGCGATAATTGGACGCAGCTCCCTTATATGGGCAGGAGCTGGACTAATGCTAATTGGTCCATACTGATGTCAATCACCATTACAGAGATTTGTGGGTAACACGTGACCCAAGGACCTCCTAAGGTCCTACAACATACCATAGAGGTTACTAGCATGGTCACATGACCGAAGGTCCTGCGATGCTGAACAAGGTAAGTACTATACATAGAACATATATAATTATTAAATATATACATTTATTATTATTAAAGATAAACTTTATTAGAGGCGACTAAGGGCTGTCCCACCTGAGGAACCCTACCTGAACGCAGTTACTCTGACTTTGGGGACCTCTACACTAGGTACTGGATGCAATACTGTACTGGGACACCACATTGCCACTTCTTGATCCCACCCATTGGCTCTGCCATTTGACATACCACACCTTACTACTGGGGTGACACACTGTAACAACCTCCTCCTCATGTAATCACCTTACTACTAGGGTGACACACTGTAACAAACCCCCTCCTCATGTAATTACCTTACTACTGGGCTCTCAGGGCATGCTGGGAGTTGTAGCTCTGCAACAGCTGGAGGTCCACAGTTTGCAGACCACTGTTCTATAGCTATGTCTCTGGAGAAGTGAGTTGGCTCAGATTCAGGCCTGGTGCAAGGATTTTTGCCACCCTAGGCGAAAGCTACTTTTGCCACTTCTTGATGCCGCCCAATGGCTCTGCCCTTTGACACACCCCTCCTTACTACTGGGGTGACACACTGTAACAAACCCTCTCCTCATGTAATCTCCTTACTATTGGGGTGACACACTGTAACAAACCTCCTCCTCATGTAATTACCTTACTACTTGGCTAACACATTACAACAAACCTCCTCCTCATGTAATTACCTTACTATTGGGGTGACAAACTGTAACAAACCTCCTCCTCATGTAATTACCTTACTACTGGGGTGACACACTGTAACAACCCCCCCCCCCCCCTCATGTAATCGCCTTACTACTGGGGTAACACATTATAACAAACCTCCTCCTCATGTAATTACCTTACTATTGGGGTGACACACTGTAACAAACCTCCTCCTCATGTAATTACCTTACTATTGGCATGACACACAGTAACAAACCTCCTTCTCATGTAATCACCTTACTACTGGGGTGGCAAGGTTTATCTGGAATGGGCGTGTGCTTCAGATGCTGGCTAACTTTATTACTGGTGGAGGAATGGTGCCCCCCCCCCATCCAGAGTTGCATTTAGGCGGCTGAATATTTTACCTATAGCTATAAGTAGAGCTGGACCTGCTTAGATTGAATCCATTGCAACAACTGGAGGTCCATGGTTTGCAGACCACTGCTCTATAGCTATGTCCCTGGATAACAGAGTTGGCTCAGATTACAATTGGCACTACTGAAGTAGGATGAGGGGTCGGAGTAAAATAGTGCAATGCCTCCCTTACCCAAAGTAAATGGCGGCGTTGGGTGTATCAGCACCGACCTTTACTTTATGTACAGATAGATAAGGAGAAGGAAAGAAAATGCAGAAGATACGTGACAAGGGGGCATCCTCTACTTCTAGAGGAATGAATGGGGATTCTTTACTGTAAGAGCAGTGAGACAATGGAACTTTAAAAAAATATATATAATATTACGGACACTAGATTTCTAGGAATAGAACATTAATATAGTAATTTTTTTGAATCAACACAGTAGGGTTTTAGGTTAATGGACTCTTGTCTTTTTTTTTAATTTTTTTAAATGATTAAATGATGTAACCAGGTAACATTTCTCCATACAATCATTGGTTTAGGGCTAAACCACCGGAATTTGTCGCTGCAGTGCATGAGCAGGAAAAATTGTGTTTTTAGCGAGCACTTGACCTTCTTCTGTAAGGAGAATTTCAGGGTTTGTCAGCTTCATTTAAGGTCAAGAGAAAACACATGGAGGCTTGAATGGTAAGCTATAATCAGAGCATTACGCCATGTGTGGATGTACGTGGGTGATTAGCCACTTGAGTACCAGAGCACGTAACTTTCTACTTCATCTACGAAGGCACACCGCACTAGGGAACTGCGCTATTACAGTCAGATAATGCTGGAAACTACCTATCTTGAGCCATGAACTGGGTACAATTTAAAAAGGGTGAGGGTTGTCCATATGTTACTCTAAATTAGTGTTTTCCAACGAGTGTGCCTCCAGCTGTTGCAAAACTGCAACTCCCAGCATGCCCGGACAGCCGAAGGCTGTCCGGGCATGCTGGGAGTTGTAGTTTTGCAACAGCTGGAGGCACACTCGTTGGAAAACACTGCTCTAAATAATGCAATTGCAACTTCTAGGCTTCCTATCCCCTGACAGTAATCTAGTTTTAAAGTGTCCTCTCCCTCCTTTTCGACCTCAGAAATCATCTGTAATGTGTGGTGAAACCTGGCAGCAAGTGTTCGGTTATCTGCAGTGCCCCCACAGGTGACATTAATTATTACAGTGTCTATTCGAACAGGTTGTCTGCTCTTGCTTTCCACTTTTTTGTGTTGCAAGAAATGAAAATTCTGAACAGGGGATCTAAAATCTATTAACTAAGAATTTCCCAATAAAGATATGTAGACTATTTTTTTTCTATACCTGAGAACACCTCTAAATGGGAACTCTGCCGCAATAAGATGTCTGATTTATTTGAGTAAGAACCAATGACGCGTTTCGGAGGTAGAACCCTCCTTCCTCAGATTGCCAATCTGAGGAAGGAGGGTTCTACCTCCGAAACGCGTCATTGGTTCTTACTCAAATAAAAATAGTGCCTGCTGGCACTTTAACCGCCATATTGCTTTGGCTACATTTATTTTACCTTGGAAATTGGAACAGCGCCTGACGTATGGGTCGAGTTTTGCTCTTCATATCTACTTAGGAAACCTTGACACTATGAAACTTCTAGAGAAATTCCTTTTGAAGATTCCATCTGCTGTGGGTTCCAGCAAAATCCTTCGATGCTAGGACCGGGCAGACTTGTGCCATCACTATTTATGGCAAGGCAGTCAGCACAGAATTCCACATGTTCATTTTTTCGGCAGGTTACTGGTTTGTATATTTTGCAGTGTAAACAGGGCAGCAGAATTCCATTGAAAACAATGGGAGACTGCTAATGAAGAAATAATATACTTCAGCTCACCCCAATGGATGCCCAGCTGCGACACGGACAGGAGCAGACCCACTCCGCAGATAATAGTGAAGAAAAAGTGGAGTCTAGCGCAATAGGTCAGAAAAATTGCTGGGACCTTTATTAAGCTTCCATAAGCCAACATATAGGTACACGGGGGTACATGTGACGCATTTCAGCTGTCGCGCAGCCTTAGTCATACAACTGTTGTACAAAAGTAGAACCCTTATATAGGGGAGACTGCTGCACAGAAATTCCAAGGGGAATGAATGCCACTCAGAACTTCTGTAGTTTCAAAAGTACCAAGAAATCTGCCTAAATTCAATCTCTACTTGGCCTCATTACAGGACAATCACATGATTAACAAGATTATTTGGAATTATTGGAATTGTGCAATACTTGTTATAGAGTCACACCATTTTTTTAGCCTGCTAATGACACCTTCCATGTAACACTTTTAAATCTTCTATGGGTATGCGTCAGATTTTCCGATAATGAAACTTTGTTTGAAATGTCATACAGGAACAGATACTTCAGCTCACCCCCACGGCCTATCCGCGACCCAGACTCTGTGTGAGGCAGCACATGAACAACAGGGAGAAAGTGCAAGATAGTCCAGCCCAGGTCTTGTGCATCAAGTAGATTTATTGCTTAAAAGCCAAAGACAGGAGACATAAAGCAACGCGTTTCAGGTGTGTTAGCTGCACCCTTAGTATGTACAACTAAGGGCTCAGCTAATGCACCTGAAACGCATTACTTTATGTCTCCTGTCTTTGGCTTTTAAACAATAAATCTACTTGTTGTACGAGGCCTGCGCTGGACTATCTTGCACTTTCTCCATGGTTTGGAATGTGAAACATAAAAAAAAACTCTTGCCCTAGAATTTTTGGGCAAACTAAGGCATTTATCATAGATCAGGACCCAATGTGAATTTTTTTTAGCATATGTTATTGTCAGAACTATTAGATTTACCTCAGCATATAAAAGCGTTCCTGTCATATCACACTAGGTTATGCAGATGCTTTACATGTCTTCTTTATGTGGCTAGCTTCTACATTTGGCTCAAAAATCCCTCCATTTTGCTGCTCACCTTTTTTTGACATCCACTGCTAAGGAAGGAGCGTGTCTGAGGCAAGAACTGAGCCTGCTTTCACCCACCATGCATTCACTTCCTCCCTGAGTCTGCTGTGCAGTGTTGGGTCTCTTCATCCAATTACTACAGGCTGCTCTGTAACCCCTTCCTCTTAGTTTTTTTATGCTGCAGTCTGATAGGACAGGAGTAAGCACAGATGATGCTTCAGCTGGGCAGAATTATCTTGTGGATTGTATGGGGACCCCTAGTTGTCCCTTTTAGCCATGATTTCTATAAAAAGGAGATACTTTTTTAATGAAGAATATTAAAAAGATTAACATATAAAACATTTTGATTCTGACAGTGCCCATTAAAGTACTGACAAAAATGATGTAAAATACTGGACACCTAAATTACAAACTAACCCTGTTAAGTACTGAAAGGGAAATCAGGGGACGTCACGTCATACAGCACCTGAGCCACTAAAGCTATTACCAATCTCTAACTCCTAGCAGGCCAAGGCAGCTTGCTACTGTCATGACCAGCTGAGAGTTTTACTTCTCAACAGCTGGAGAGACAATGACCTAAAACAACTATTCAAGACACCAACACCTATACTGTACAGTGCTAATATACACCACGCTAGCAGCTCTAGATGGTATACAGCCCATGGCATTTTGGGCTTATTGACCCTCTAAGAACCTTAAAGGTGGAATGAATTTCATTTGAACTGGTTGGGTTCTACTGCGGCAGAGAATTCTGGGTAAACCCAGCTCATTGACTATAATCCTACGGGGAAATTAAAGGGACCGTGACATTAAAAGAGTCAGGTGAAGGTTAAATGGAGCTTAGTATGATTATTTAAAAAACCTTACAAATTACACTGCTGGGAGTCCTGATCACGTCCCTATTCACAAGCTTCTTACAGTACAGATTAATTACAGTTCTATCCATAGTCCTAAAATAAGAAGTAATTCCAGGATACCAACACAATAATTCTCCGATTATAATTCCATAAACTCAGGTCCTATAATATTGTATCATCCTATGTGGTCGTTTATAAATAGAATAGCAAAAGTGCAGTGTAGACTGACAATTGCAAAGGCTGGGCAGGAGACTAGGCTAAAAGTATAAAGAAAAGCTAATTCATATACCATTTAAGGCCATGTTCACACAGTGGAATTTCCGAGTGGAATCCGGCAGAAAAATTCAGTTCAGAAATCCCAATGCAGCAAAGTGCCATTGTTTTCAATGGGATTCTGCTGCACTGTGCGCACGGCCGAAAAATCTGTTGTGAAAAGTCTGATTCCGTCCTCTGGAAACTGTGAATTTCCAAGCAGTCCTAGCACTGGCATGTTCTGCTGACGTCTGCTGTTTGCGGAATGTCTGCCCTGTGAACATTGCCTAAAGGTAAGTGGTAATACCGTGTTTCCACGAAAATAAACCCTACCTCCAAACTAAGCCCTAGCAGGATTATGGGGTAGGGCTGCAATATAAGCCCTACCCCGAAAATAAGACCTAGTCCAGGGGTAATCTGCTGGCGGACCGCGGTCCAGATCCGAACCACGGCCGCCAGTAATGCCCGCAGACCCCACAGTAATGCCCGCAGACTCCATAGCCCCCCCGGCCGCCACAGTAATGCCCGCAAACCCGACACCACGCCCGCCACCACAGTGCGGTAATGCCCGCAGACCCCACAGTAATGCCCGCAGATTCCACATCCCCCCCGACCACCCGCGTAATGCCCGCAGACCCCACAGCCCCCCTCGGCCACCCCCCCCCCCCGCCTCCTTTGGCTGGTCCCGCGGCTTACCGTAATTCAGCCGGGGCAGGGACGCTGGCGTTCTAAAACGTTGGCGCGTATGCACGGCCGACGTCACGGACGTGTCCCTGCCCCCGGCTGCTACGGTAAGCTACAGGAGAAGATCTCGCCGCAGGGTACGGTAAGAAAGTGAAATGAGTACTGGTACCCAAGTTTATTATGGCAGAGGGGTGGGGGGCACTGTAGGGCAGTGTTTCCCAACCAGTGTGCCTCCAGCTGTTGCAAAACTACAACTCCCAGCATGCCCGGACAGCCTTTGGCTGTCCGGGCATGCTGGGAGTTGTAGTTTTGCAACAGCTGGAGGACATTGGTTGGGAAACACTGCTGTAGGGTATGGTAGGAGTGTGGAGGACGACAGGGGAAGGGGAGGATGGGGAGCTGAAGTAGTATGGGGGGCTACAGGAGTGTGGAGGATGTCCCCTATCCTCCACACTCCTGCAGCCCCCCCATCCTCCACACTCCTGCAGCCCCCCATCCTTCACACTCCTGCAGCCCCCCATCCTCCACACTCCTGCAGCCCCCCATCCTCTACACTCCTGCAGCCTCCCATCCTCCACACTCCTGCAGCCTCCCATCCTCCACACTGCTACAGCTCCCCATCCTCTACACTCCTGCAGCCCCCCATCCTCCACACTCCTGCAGCCTCCCATCCTCCACACTGCTACAGCCCCCCATCCTCTTCACTCCTGCAGCCCCCCATCCTCCACACTCCTGCAGCCCCCCATCCTTCACACTCCTGCAGCCCCCCCTCCTCCACACTCCTGCAGCCCCCCATCCTCCACACTGCTGCAGCCCCCCATACCGTAAATAAATAAGCCCTACCCTGAAAATAAGCCCTAGTGTGTTTTTTGTGACTAAAATTAATATAAGACCCGGTCTTATTTTCGGAGATACACGGTAGTAACACTTCAGGGGGGTTCAGGGGGGGGGGGGGGGGGAGTCACAAGATAAGTGGGACCACTGTCCATGAAATTCAAACAGGGCAAATGTTTATATGTTCCATTTGGACAATTTTACAGAAAAATAGCTACAAGGGGTTGCACTTTATCACAAGGCAATGCGATATACAGCAGTGATTGCTAAAATTCCAAAAATGTTGGATTTTTGGCTATAGTATCTAATTGTCAGTCAAGTTTACCTTAAAAAAGTAAGCTCCTACACTAAACCATTCAAAATAGCATGTGACTTTACAATGTGATATTTTGCATCACAATATAGATTAAATTTGCTGTTTTTTGCATATATAAATTGTACAATGCAATGGGGCAATTGGCGTCTCCCTCCATTTGTTTTTTTTCCCCCCTTCTTCTGAATCAACACCAGGGAAACAGCAGGGATATGGGTTCAACTTAAGGGACTCTTGTCTCATTTTCAACCTTATAAACTATGTAACTATGTAGCTTAACTATTTTAAATGGGCACTGTCAGATTTAAAAACATTTTATATGTTGTACATCTTGGCAAAACATTAACCTTTCTAATATACTTAATAAAAAAAAATTCTCCTTTTTAATGAAATCATGATTTATAAAAAAAAAGATAATTTGGAGTCGTTATACCATAACATGTTCTTGCCCGGCCTCATCATCTGTGCTCACTCCTGTCCTGTCCTATTCGACTGCAGCATGAAAACAGAAAGGAGGAGGTTACAGAGCAGCCTGCAGTGATTGGATGAAGAGACCCAGAACAGCAGACTCAGGGAGGAAGTGACATGGTGAGCAAAGGTGGGCTCAGTGCTTGTCTCAGGTTTGGTTAGGCTGATTATGTTCGGGTGTTCCAGGCGGGTAACCCCCTTGGGCTTCGGCTAGTAGCGCTTCACAGATGAAGATTACATAATGCATCAGGGTGTAGAGATTAGCGGTGTTTATATATATATATATATATATATATATATATATATATATATATATATATACACACACACATAGGACCTTTATGTGCCTGTCCTATGTACCTGTGTATAGTTTTTTTATCTGGTGAAGAGCTACTAGCCGAAGTCGGAGTCCAGGGGGGTTGTCTGCTAGTAACACCCTGAACATATCAGCCTAACCATGTTCCACACAGCTCCACAATGGTCCCGACTGCCAGCGGCTCCCATATACCACACTATCCTAAAAAGCTAATTACAGTGTTGTGCCTGATACTGCAACACAGAAAGGTGAACACCTCTAATTCCTTACCTTCTGTCTAATATGTCCAGCAAGGAAAACAACACTATATAGCACCATCTATGTTCTACTTTTTCTCCAATATATATCTTCTACTAATGTGTGATTAGCCTAAAGGCAACAGTCCCAAGGCTAGAAAATTAATGTACTGTGGCAACACTGAACGCGTTAAAATGACAACAGCCACAGCCCCCCCGGCACGTTTCGCTCTAAACGAGTTTCATCAGAGGTTTGGACTCATGGCTGCCAAAATGTTGATTGTTTGACACACTGTTACAAACCTCCTCCTCGTGGGGTGGATGTATGGAGGCACGCCCGATGTCAGGACCTGCCTGTCTGGCCTCGGCGGTAACACTGCGCTCGTCCAGCGGGCTAAAAAAAGAATGCAGATTATTATGGTATTGGAGGGGGGTTGCGACGATGGTACTGGCTGGGCGGGTGCTTCGGATGAACAGCAGGTGCTTTGGATGCTGGCTACAAACTTTCTTGCAATGGGTAGGGCGGTGCCCCCATCAAGAAGGCGCTTTAGGCTGCGGCCTATTTTGCCTATAGGCAGAACCGGCCCTGCAAAAAGCCTATTCTACCTCGCCACCTCATTCTAATGTCATATTTGTGACATCCCTAAAAGACCCAGACAGCCTATCCAATGTCTTTACACCCTTCTGCCAATCTAGGCGCACATGGGCCTCAGTATTCTTTGTTAAAGGGGTACTACCGTGGAAAACTTTTTTTTTTTTTTTTTTAATCAACTGGTGCCAGAAAGTTAAACAGATTTGTAAATCACTTCTATTAAAAAAAATCTTAATCCTTCCAGTACTTTTTAGGGGCTGTATACTAAAGAGAAATCCAAAAAGAAATGCATTTCCTGTGATGTCCTTACCACGGTGCTCTCTGCTGACCTCTGCTGTCCATTTTAGGAACTGTCCAGAGAAGCATATATTTGCTCTGGGGATTTTCTCCAGTTCCTAAAATGGACAGCAGAGGTCAGCAGAGAGCACTGTGGTCAGGACATCACAGGAAATGCATTTCTTTTTTGGATTTCTCTTTAGTATACAGCCCCTAAAAAGTACTGGAAGGATTAAGATTTTTTAATAGAAGTCATTTACAAATCTGTTTAACTTTCTGGCACCAGTTGATTAAAAAGAAAAAAAAAAGTTTTCCACGGTAGTACCCCTTTAACCCCTTAAGGACGCAGGACGTAAATGTACGTCCTGGTGCGGTGGTACTTAACGCACCAGGACGTACATTTACGTCCTGTGCATAACCGCGGGCAACGGAGCGATGCCCGTGTCATGCGCGGCTGATCCCGGCTGCTGATCGCAGCCAGGGACCCGCCGTCAATGGCCGACGCCCGCGATCTCGCGGGCGTCCGCCATTAACCCCTCAGGTGTCGGGATCAATACAGATCCCGGCATCTGCGGCAGTGCGCGATTTGAATGAATGATCGGATCGCCCGCAGCGCTGCTGCGGGGATCCGATCATTCAGAACGCCGCACGGAGGTCCCCTCTCCTGCCTCCGTCCGGCTCCCGGCGTCTCCTGCTCTGGTTGGTCCGTGATCGAGCAGACCAGAGCAGAAGATAGCCGATAACACTGATCTGTTCTATGTCCTATACATAGAACAGATCAGTATTAGCAATCATGGTATTGCTATGAATAGTCCTCTATGGGGACTATTCAAGTGTAAAAAAAAATGTAAAAAAATGTAAAAGTAAAAGTAAAAAAAAAGTGAAAAATCCCCTCCCCCAATAAAAAAGTAAAACGTCCGTTTTTTCCAATTTACCCCCAAAAAGCATAAACAATTTATTTTATAGACATATTTGGTATCGCCGCGTGCGTAAATGTCCGAACTATTAAAATAAAATGTTAATGATCCCGTACGGTGAACGGCGTGAACGTAAAAAAAAATGTCCAAAATTGCTACTTTTTTAATACATTTTATTAAAAAAAAAATATAAAAAAATTATTTAAAGTTTTTTATAAGCAAATGTGGTATCAAAAAAAAGTGCAGATCATGGCGCAAAAAAAGAGCCCTCATACCGCCGCTTATACGGAAAAATAAAAAAGTTAGAGGTCATCAAAATAAAGGGATTATAAACGTACTAATTTGGTTAAAAAGTTTGTGATTTTTTTAAGCGCAACAATAATAGAAAAGTATGTAATAATGGGTATCATTTTAATCGTATTGACCCTCAGAATAAAGAACACACGTCATTTTTACCATAAATTGTACAGCGTGAAAACGAAACCTTCCAAAATTAGCAAAATTGCGTTTTAATTTCCCCACAAAAATAGTGTTTTTTGGTTGCGCCATAAATTTTATGATATAATGAGTTATGTCATTACAAAGGACAACTGGTCGCGCAAAAAACAAGTCCTCGTACTAGTCTGTGGATGAAAATATAAAAGAGTTCTGATTTTTAGAAGGCGAAGAGGAAAAAATGAAAACATAAAAATTAAATTGTCTGAGTCCTTAAGGCCAAAATGGGCTGAGTTCTTAAGGGGTTAAGGGTCTATAACCAGCTGCTGCAAAACTAAAACTCCCAGCATGCTCGGACAGCCGTTGGCTGTCCGGGCATGCTGGGAATTTTAGTTTTTGCAACACCTGGAGGCACATTGGTTGGGAAATACTGGTCTATATGGTACCCATACAACATACATAGCGGTAATAAGATAACCAATAATTCCACCCATAAATATAAATAGAGGTGAAAGAATGTTCCGAACGTTGGAGATTTACAGTAATACGTAATATCAAGCCGTTTGTATGCATTGTCATAATCTCCTTTTATTTCTCCTTTGCAATATATTCACACTCGATTGAATTGAAGGCTAGCGCACTATACACCAGATTGGGGAGGGTTAATCACACAATCTGCAGTGCCATCAGATTTCTGATTAAAAGTCGGGAAGAAATAGCGGGCAGGCTGGCGGAGCTGAGGGGGTGCTTGCTGAGTTTTAACAAGATATAAAATGAAATTTTTCTTTTCTTGGCCCAGAAACGATGTGTTTTTGCTAGCATAATACAAGCATAAAGGGAGCTGAGATCTTTGCAGCACCGGCCCTCGGCTGTAATGAATCTTTATTCACTCGGAAAAGAGGGGGGAAAAAAAAGTTTGTTTTCTATCAGGAGAACATGATTTTGACTTTATGTATATGACTTGTAGACAAAGAACGGAGTAAGGCAGCCAGACGGCGGAGGGGTCCTGCAAGACGCCTTATCAGGATGTAGCGTATAAGGATCAGGTTGGATTTAATTGGATGCGGCACAGAACTGCACTCATTAAATAGAGGAAAAGTCAGATTAATTAATAAAGGACCAAAGGGGTCAGGTAGGTCTCTATGTCACAACAAATGGGCAGAATTTTTTTTTGCTTCTTACTGGAAACGCTTCCTCTATTGATCATTCCATTACCTTGTGTTAAAAGGACATCGGTAACTACTCATTTCTACTGGTGGGGCTATGATCACATGGAGATTCTCTGTGCGGTGTCTCTGAATGCGAATGCGGAGTATCGATAACATGCCGGTGATATGAAAAAATCTGTGACCCGTAGCCGAATGTGACCTGAGCTCCTGAGCTCAGCGCCCTCCGCCCTTCTTAGCGCTGATCGCTGTTAGGGGTTTGGATTAGGGTTATGGGTTAGGAATAGGGGTTAGGATTAGGGATAAGGATTCAAATTAGGGATTAGGATTACGGGTAAGGGTTAGGATTAGGGGTAAGGTTTAGGATTACGGGTTAGAATTAGGGGTAAGGATTTGAATTAGGGATTAGGGGTAAGGGTTAGAATTAGGGGTAAGGGTTAGGATTAGGGATAGGGGTTAGGATTAGAGGTTAGGGGTGAGAGAGTGAGAGGGAGCCGGCTGTAAAGCAGAAAAGTGTGTCACTATGCGGAGGGTCACATTCTGCTACAGGGACACAGTTTTCTTCATTACAGCAGCACTAGAATCGCTCGTGAATGTGTCGTGTCATAGACGACAATGCATTCCGTACGGAGTCCGCAGGAAGAATAGACATGTCTATTCTTTCTGCGGACACCGGGAATTCTGCTTTGTGATCAGCGCAGCAAAGACCTATTGAATTCAATGAGACTGAGGAGTCTCTGCCGCATGGCCATTCTGCCGTGTGTACCACCGAAATAATCTCATTGACAATAAAATAAAAAAAAATAAGTAAAAAAAAAAATATATTATATACTGGAACAATTGCAGCACTCCGAAGAAGAATCACGGGTGCCAAGCGTCCAGGGCCCGATCACTGCCCATTCAAACAGTCCAACAAACAATGGCGCAGCACTCCAAGGTAGCTAAAACAAAACATGTGCGTTTATTCACCAAATGTTTCCAGCAACGTTTCATCTCAACACTAGAGCCTTTTTCATGCTCTGCTGGTGTGAGGATCTGGAGATCCGTTACATATGACATCATCCATAGTAGTGATACAAGGGACACTGACAGCTCAGTGACATGTTCAAAACATCCAGGAATGTACCAGATTATTGCCAATTGAGTCTTAAAGGGGTACTCCATTGTAAAACATTTTCTTTTAAATCAACTGGTGGTAGAAAGTTAAACAGATTTGTAAATCACCTCTATTAAAAAACCCCAATCCTTCTAGTACTTATCAGCTGCTGTATGTCCCACAAGAAGTTCTTTTCTTTTTGAATTTCCTTTCTGCCTGGCCACAGTGCTCTCTGCTGACACCTCTGTCTATGTCAGGAACTGTCCAGAGTAGGAGAGGTTTGCTATGGGGATTTGTTCCTACTCTGGACAGTTCCTTAAATTGACAGAGTTTTCAGCATAGAGCACTGTGGTCAGGCAGAAAGAAAATTCAAAAAGAAAATAACTTCCTGTGTATTATACAGCAGCTAAAGTACTGGAAGGGTTGGGATATTTTAATAGAAGTAATTTACAAATCTGTTTAACTTTCTGGCACCAGTTGATTTAAAAGAAAATATGTTCCAGTGGAGTACCCCTTTAATAGCTTTGATAACCTACGAGGGTGCGGGGTCTACAGGTCCGACTGTAACACCTTGATGCTACATAGAACCTTGATGCCTCCATGTCTGATCATATCTCATCTTGTATCCAGGCTATAGGCGCACAACATAGTACAAGATCTTCCTTTCAACTTCAAATTTGGAGCAAATATAATTTAATTAGAATTGAATCGCTCATTCAGTGGTTGAACTAAAGCAATCGATATTGTTTACATATTGTAGCTAGAAGAACACTATTCAATCCTGAGATAATGGATAAATAATATATACTTGACACATGGTTACCATTTCTCTTGTTACGATAAGTAGGAATGGCCTTGAATGTGTGATTTTCTTCTTTTATTTTTCTGATGTTTTTAAGTGGAAAGCTTTTATAGTATCCACCTGAACTGCGTCTGCACTTTAAATGAAATAGTTCTGTGTTCCCTTCTCACAGCAGGACCAAACCTTTCTCCATACACATCTCTCAAGTGGAAAGAAACTTGTCTTATGATGCTCATCGTCTCCAAACTTAAAGGGGTACTCCCACCCTAGACATCTTATCCCTATCCAAAGGATAGGGCATAAGATGTATGATCGCGGGAGCCCCGCCGCTGGGGACCCCCGCAATATTGCATGTGGCACCCACATGTTTCTTGTCCGGAAGCGCTGGAGGGTCTGGGTCGCCACTACAGGAACAGAAGTCCGTGACATCAGGACTCCGCCCCCTTGTGATGTCACCCCCCATCCCCTCAATGCAAGTCTATGGGAGGGGGTCCTTTGGATAGGGGATAAGATGTCTAGGGTGGGAGTACCCCTTTAAAGGGGGACTCTGCTGGAATTTTTATTTTAACTCAACTGGTTGGTGCCAATAAGTTAAACAGATTTGTCAATTACTTAAAGAGGAAGTTCTTTTCTTTTTTCATTTTTTTTCTGTCTGCTCTCTGCTGACACCTCTGTCCATGTCAGGAACTGCCCATGTCTGGAACATATCCCCAGAACAAACCTCTCGTGCTCTGGACAATTCCTGACACAGATGGAGGTGTCAGCAGAGAGCAGAAAAGAACTTCCTGTGGAGCATACAGCAGCTGATAAGTACTGGAAGGATTAAGATTTTTAAATAAAAGTTATTTACAAATCTGTTTAACTTTAAAAAAAAATGTTTTCCACCGGAGTACCCCTTTAAACCCTATTTCAAAGCAGTATGTGGAAGTTTTGCTTATTGGAAGAATGGATCTGCATATACGGCATCTAAGAGAGACCATATGGCTACATATGCATCCTCTATGTACTGCTAGTCCACCAAGTGTATGATGCCAGACTCTTACTGTATAAGCCCCCTGTGTAGAAATAAGGTATTAGCATCTGAACGCTGGTCATGGTTTTATTTGGATTCCAATAAAATTTTTAAGACAAGGCAATTCAAATTACATTGGTCAATGAGCCAGGAGATGCACGGGACAATGACCACATATGGACCTACTGTGATGATGACTGCTGTGAGCCTGTGGAACATCTCTTTCCTCTACCAGGACACATCATTCACAGCTTACAGGTCGTAACAATAACAAAATTGTAGTAAAAATGATGAAACTATTTGACATAAAAACATAGTTTTTTTGTGGTACTGGTAATGGATTCCTGAACCATCAGCACTGACTCATCATGACATATTCCTTTTTCTATTTATTGCCATACCTACAGTTCTAAATTCTTTCATTGCTTTTGGAATTCATCATTTCTTTTTGGAAGCTATCGATAATTAAAGGATATTTAGGGATTTTTTTTTATTTTATTTGACTTTTCTTCAGAAGCTGTAAAGTTAGTCTAGTTCATAATATAGTGTCTGTACCTGTGTTTGCTGGTCTTTCAATTCTTATGTGATCTTTGCCCCGATGTTAATTTTTAGCAGCATACAAAATAAGTGTTGTTTCAGGCTTTCCTCTGGTTGTAATGTGACCCGAGACATTACATCACTAGTCAGGTGCTGAAAGGGAGCATGGCAGTGCTTCAATGGGTGGCGCAACTATTGGGTGGGAGGGAGATCATTCTCCACAGGGCTGCAGGGAATTGTAGTTTCAAGCACAGCAGGTATGGAAGGGAGGTAGAAAGGTGACCTCACACTTACAAACAAGGGATCCTGGGACTTGAAGTTAGAGGGAGGTAACTCCAATAAGCTATTTTGCAAAAAGAAAGCAGCAGTATTATTTATCTCCAAGGCAAGCACATATACTTCCTAAGCAAGTCTATTACTGTCTGGAAGGTAAGTACTAAAGTAACCTTACGTTGGATAACCCCTTTAAGCCTTCTACTATCTTAGACATTTTTTTTTCTTAGATAGATGAAACTTATTATCTTATTTATCACTGTTTCATATGCAGTACTTACTGTGTTGGAGAGGAGAAAGGTGAAGATACCTCCACCACCTATTGTCAATAGTGTAATTCTAGATTGGGCTTTCACTTATCAGGGTGGTCTTGCTAACCTGCTGATCCCCTGTTAGGTCCTTTTGTTAATTGGGTTTTACCCATAGTGTCAGGTGTATGGATAAGAAATCTAAACATGCAACCAAGAAGAAAACTTTACATAAAATTCTTTGCTGGGACAAACAAAATACAGTCTCTTTGGCACAGAGTAGTAGTTTACTTGTTTTAAAAAGGTACTCCGCCCCTAGATATCTTAACCAAAGGATAGGGGATGAGATGTCTGATCTCCCTGCTGTACCCAATTTTCATTTAGAGTGTCAAGTGCAGCGCCAGAGGCTCGTGATGTCACTGTCACGTCCCGCTCGTGATGTCACGGCCACGCTCCCTCAATGCAAGTCTATGGAAGGGGGCGTGATGTTCATCATGCCCCCTCCCATAGACTTGCATTGAGGGGGCGTGGCCGTGATATCATGTGCAGAGCGTGGCCATGATATCACGAGCCTCCGCCCCACATTGCCAATAATCCGGCATGGAGCAAAGTTCGCTCCATGCACCAGATGTCTGTGGTGCCGCAGCCGAGATTGCGGGAATCCCCAGCGGTGGGACCCAGATGATCAGACATCTTATCCCCTATCCTTTGGATAGGGGATAAGATGTCTAGGGGCGGAGTAGCCCTTTAAGCAGATGAGTGAATAGTTGGTCACTGTCCTCTTAAAAGTTGCTTTTTTGCCTGGAAAATCTTTGGTGTGCTTCACCTGTAGAACTGTTTGTAGTGTAGAACACAATCCTAATAAAAGCACCATAGGAGGCACAAAGAATGATTACATGTGCAATATATAGACCTGTAGAACAAGACATTAAAAAGAAGATGTGTTCCACTGGCTGTATATACAACAGCATGTCATTAAATCCTAAGTCACTGATGGCTTCTTGGCTTCACTCCCTCTCCGTTATAGCATATCCAAATGTCCAGTTCCATTTTTGTTGAACAGAACAGGTTAATAGAAGGAGCAGAATTTCAGGTTCTGATCATGCATACATTTATTATCTTACCTTGGCGGGCACAGCTTGACATCTATAAAGAAGGAAACAATCCCTTGTATCAAACACACTACAGGTACTCAAGGAGAAAGACTTCACATGGACCCTAGAGATATCCTCTCAATATAATCTGTGTGCATGACACAGGGAAGTATATAGACAGAAACACGAGCTCAGGATGCAGAATGCTTTTTGACCTCAAACTGAGAAGAAGGGCTTGGAACACATGGCATGGAGCACATTCACTGTGTATCAGAACTATAGCAACAGTAGAGCAAAGTGCATAGTGGTGAAATATATCTCCATTTCACCTGTCATTCAGCACCTTTAACCCAATATCAATGGAAAAATACATTCGGTAGCTGCTGTGTCCAGTTTTGTAACTCATCCAAATCACTTTAAAGGGGTACTCCGCTGGAAACATTTTTTTTAATCATCTGGTGCCAGAAAGTTAAACAGATTTGTAAATTACTTCTATTAAAATGTTTTAATCCTTCCAGTACTTATTAGCTGCTGAATACTACAGAGGAAATTATTTTCTTTTTGGTGCACATAGCTTTCTGCTGACAGAATGACCACATTGCTCTCTACTGACATCTCTGTCCATTTTAAGAACTATCCAGAGTAGGAGAAAATGCCCATAGAAAATATATGCTGCTCTGGACTGTTCCTAAAATGGACAGAGATGTCAGCAGAGAGCACTGTGCTTGTGATGTCAGCAGAGAGCCCTGTGCTTGGGATGTCAGCAGAGAGCACTGTGTTCCAAAAAGAAAAGAATTTCCTCTTTCCACCGGAGTACCCCTTTAATAGTAGCAAGTTGCTCCTACTCTGGACAGTTCCTAACATGGACAGAGATGTCAGCAGAGAGCACTGTGCTTGTGATGTCAGCAGAGAGCCCTGTGCTTGGGATGTCAGCAGAGAGCACTGTGTTCCAAAAAGAAAATAATTTCCTCTTTCCACCGGAGTACCCCTTTAATAGTAGCAAGTTGCTCCTACTCTGGACAGTTCCTAACATGGACAGAGGTGTCAGCAGAGAGCGCTGTGGTCAGAAAGAAAAAAGCAACTCAACTCTCTCTGTAGTATACAGCAGCTGACAAGTACCACAAGGATTACGTTTTCTGGCACCAGTTGATATGAAAAAAAAAAAATTGTTTTACACCGGAGTACCCCTTTAAAGCCTTCCATGCCTCCACTTTTCGCCCTTACCTTCCACACCCATCTTAACTGATGTGCAAGGTTTTGTATGTCAACCAAGAAGGGGCTGAGAGTTGAGGCCAGGTGAGGAGGTGTGTAAGGCTGACACTTTAGTAGCTCAGCCCCACCTCTTTGACACTTGGATGAGAAATAAAAAGGCAATTTTATAAGTTTAGCAGCCACCATCAGCTCTGTGAGAATTATATAGTATAACCTAACAGCTATCCAATGGTGACTGTAATGTTTAGCAGATTCCCTTTAAATTGTTCCCCAGCATAATTATTTAACTGAAAATACATATTTTTACTAAAACATAGAAAATTTTATTTTAATGGAAATGAGCTGCAATACCAGACACAGCTGGTGGTCTGAAGTAGTGCTGTTTCTAGAAACCTGTTTAATGTACACTTGCAGTGCCCATTAGATAACTATTTTAGTGAACATTATAGAGCAGTACTATGCAGTAGGGGCTTTCACTTGGGTGATATATAACATTAGACTTTTTGGCAGGATCTTTCTGACTCTGTCTCAGTCAGCTCCCTCCTCTTTCCTCTCCTCCTTAGACTTCTAAGAGGAGCTGCAACCTGATCTCTCATGAGCTAATCTGTCTTTAGGTGGGGAAAGAGCATGATAAAGAAACATTTTTCCTAAATTCAAAGTTTCTTATACTTACTTATGCTATGGATCTACATAACATTTGTTGAAATGACAGTGACCAGTTAAAACTCTATCAAATTCCTAGGATATATACACACATTGCAGATTTCTCCTATTCTACATTTCAGCAGCAGCTAGGGTCCGGTTCTCTGCGGTAGTCACACTTCCTGTTAATACGGCTGGGACTGTAAACTGCTCGTGACGGACTGCCTTTCACATCTACTCATTAACACCTCTTAAAAAAAAAAAACTCCTAAAGCAGACAACAATGCAAATATAGCCGGAATTTTTCAAAACTGAAAATTAATGTTGCAGAAATAATAGGAGTTTGCGGCCGGAGCATCAATAAATAGTCAGTAAATACAGCGGGGAATTGATCATAGTCTATGAGACAGGATTGTGACCACAAACAATTAAATCCAGCAAGAATCACATTGTGTTTCCCTGTAGGGCATTTATTCAGAAGAGCGTGTTGTCGCCTCCGCTGAATCCCTTATAAGTGGAATATTTCTATCGCACATGAATTCCAGCTTGCTTCATGACGTTATACTAATGTAAAGCGACATTGCTTATATAGTGTGCACAGTGTGTACATAGGGGTAATTACCGTCCTGTCTGATTGCTGATGCCAACGATTCATTCCGTAGAGTAAGGCATGCCTATGCTGCCAGCTTGGAATACCGCGTCTACATATGACCCTTATTATTTTACTCAGCCGTTCCCACCACAACAGTCATATATAAACTTATTTACCTACAAAAGGTGACATATCAGTAGCATACTGACTATAGGTACACACACCTTACAGAGGTTGCAGAGTTGAGTTTCACAATACAAAATTAGTGAGCATGTTCTTTGGCGCAACTCAAGGTGGGGTATATAGCTTTACATAATGTATCAGTAAGAAAAGCAGAAGTCGATGTAAATGCTAATCATATGTCCATGTACAATATATTGGCCGTACCAATTTATATAAATGGTAGAAGAATGTTTCAGGCAAAGGCCCTTCTTTAGTCTGGGAAAGGTGTGGGATCTATGAAGATATTGCAATGGCATAAGTATCTTGAAGTATACGGTATATGTGAAGAAGAACACCAAGGGAGGAAGGCTTACAGTGGGGACAGAGCATAGCATGTATGCTCTGAGATACATATGGCATTGTGAGCTTTACGTGGATCCCACACCTTCCATAGGCTGAAGAAGGGCCTTTCCTGAAATCCGCAAAAAGAGAGAAATAAAGGGTCCGGCACTGCAGTCCAGTTCTGGGGTCTATAGGAGACTGGTGCTGGTATGAACACCTGGGTGGCTATGTGGGGGTGCGATCCAACAAGAAACACCACAGCGTAAACTCTTCAAAGAAGAAAAATGAGATGCACTCACCCAAGCCTTTATCTAGCAGCAATCTTTATTCCGTTTTCATAAAAGTAGCACAGCGGGTAGACACAGAGGAGCAGCCTCGCAGCGACAGAACTGCTTCTTGCGCTCCAAGCGCACTTCCTCGGGCTCCTCTGCGTCTACCCGCTGTGCTATTTTTATGAAAACGGAATAAAGATTGCTGCAAGATGAAGGCTTGGGTGAGTGCATCTCATTTTTCTTCTTTGAAGAGTTTACGCCTTTCCTGAAATGTTGCATGATTAAGCATGGCCAATACATGGCACATGGACAATACAAGCTGATAAGCATACACTTTGACTGCCGTGCCTATTTTTCTTACTATTGCACATTGACATTTGGTGGCAGAAAGAAGGTATCTACCTAAATCTGCCATCCACAAGCATTAAAAACAAATAAGCAGTGCTGCCCCACCTATGATTATTGTAGTTTTACATAAGACATAGACATCCTACCAGAAAAATAAGGGGTTAGTCCACTTTCCTTTACTTGTTCACTATAGTTGTAAAGAAAAACTTTAAAGGGGTATTCCTCCCCTAGACAAGATGTCTAATTGCGGGGGTCCGGCCGCTGGGACCCCCGCGATATTGGTGCAAGCACCTGGCCTTCTGAACATTGGCCCTCATTTACTATTGTAAACCCGACTTGTTTTGTCTGTTTTTTTTTGTCGCATCTTTGTCTGCAACAAGTCGCAGACATCGTGCGCCAGTCTGCGACACGATGCAAATTTTTTTTCCCGACGGACCCGATATAGATTCTACCAAACCCGAAAAAGGGGCTTAACCCAACATTTCTGAGCTTTCCCACATATTTATAAAGCTTTCCAACCCCAATTTGTTCAATTGTTGTGTTTTTTTTCCCCACAACTCAGAGGAGTTGGAAACCAAGCCAAAAAGGTGCACATGCGACAAACAGGATGCGACATAATAAAAAATACCAGGAGGAAAAAGCAGTCGGGTAAGAAAGCAAGATAGACTTACAACCCGATTTTCTAAGTAAATGAGGGCCATTATGTTCAGAAGGCTGTGTTCTGGCGTTCGTGGTTGTGACATCACGCCATTCCCCATTGTGACGTTATATCATACCCTTCATTTCTATGGGAGGGGGCATAATGGCTGTCACAACCCCTCCCATAGACATGAATGGAGGGGGGCATGGCGTGATGTCACGACCACAGCCGTCTGAACTTAGCATTATGTGGTGTTTGCACAGAGATCATCGGGGTCCCAGCAGCTGAAACCTCACAACCAGACATCTTAACCGCTATCCTTTGCACTTTGCATAGGAGATAAGATGTCTAGGGGCAGATTACCCCTTTAAACTATTTTATTTAGAATGTAAGCAATGCATTAAGGGATAAACTGATCTATACTCCTTTAGTGGTGGTCTCTATGGTGCATCATACTTTTTTGCAGCTGTTGGTCTTCTGTTTTGGCAGTTGGCTTCATTTTTTTTTTTAGCTTAAAAAACTGATTTGGCAATTCCTAAAATATTTTCTTCATTTGCTTAACAGCACCAACATCTAATGACGTAAAGGGCGAACTTATACTTACATGTCAGGGAATTGCATACCACAATCCCCCAAAGTATGAACATTGGAAGTGTTCCACTTATGAGCGCAATGGTCAAATAGCCGGGGATTTTATTAAGGAGAACTGTGTACTGTATTTGCTGGAAGTAAATCAATGATCTAGCTGCCATATGGTTCCTTCTGAGACTTCAAGAACTGAACATCAGACAGTGTTGCAGTTTGCCTTTTCTTTTAGAAGAGACCCATTTCCTAGCAACCCAAATACGGAACATCAACTGCAGAAGGAAACCATGTGTATCTGAGATCTCCAAACCATCTAAGTGCTACTTTTTTAATTAGTTGCCTGTCTTTGTATTAGAACGTCTGCGACGGGAAGATAGAAGAGGGGGTGAGGTCTGATTCCACACAGTCTTTTCCTTCAATTGCTATGTATGTCACTGTAAGTTATACAATAACAAAAAAAAATGTTAGTTCATGTACATACAGGGAGGATTATCTTAGTACTGGTCCTTTTCTATTAATGCATTCCTTTAAATTCTTTTTAACCCCTTAACCCCTTAAGGACCGGGGGTTTTTCCGTTTTTGCATTTTTGTTTTTTGCTCCTTGCCTTTAAAAAATCATAACTCTTTCAATTTTGCACCTAAAAATCCATATGATGGCTTATTTTTTGCACCACCAATTCTACTTTGTAATGACGTCAGTCATTGTGCCCAAAAATCTACGGTGAAACGGGAAAAAAAAGCATTGTGAGACAAAATTGAAAAAAAAAAACGCCATTTTGTAACTTTTGGGGGCTTCCGTTTCTACGTAGTACATTTTTCGGTAAAAATGACACCTTACCTTTATTCTGTAGGTCCATATGATTAAAATGATACCCTACTTATACAGGTTTGAATTTGTCGCACTTCTGGAAAAAATCATAACTTCATGCAGAAAAATTTATACGTTTAAAATTGTCATCTTCTGACCCCTATAACTTTTTTATTTTTCCGTGTATGGGGCGGTATGAGGGCTCATTTTTTGCGCCGTGATCTGAAGTTTTTAACGGTATCATTTTTGCATTGATAGGACTTATTGATCGCTTTTTATTCATTTTTTCATGATATAGAAAGTGACCAAAAATGCACTATTTTGGACTTTGGAATTTTTTTGCGCGCACGCCATTGACCGTGCGGTTTAATTAACGATATATTTTTATAATTCTGACATTTCCGCACGCGGCGATACCATTTATGTTTATTTTTATTTTTCTTTACACTGTGTTTTTTCTTTTATGGGAAAAGGGGGGTGATTCAAACTTTTAATAGGGAAGGAGTTAAATGATGTTTATTCACTTTTTTTTTGCACTTTTTTTTTGCAGTGTTATAGGTCCCATAGGGACCTATAACACTGCACACACTGATCTTTTACATTGATCACTGGTTTCTCATAAGAAACCAGTGATCGATGATTCTGCCGCATGACTGCTCATGCCTGGATCTCAGGCACTGAGCAGTCATTCGGCGATCGGACAGCGAGGAGGCAGGTAGGGGCCCTCCCGCTGTCCTGTCAGCTGTTCGGGATGCCGCGATTTCACCGCGGCTATCCCGAACAGCCCACTGAGCTAGCCGGCATGCTTTCGGTTTCACTTTAGACGCGGCGTTCAACTTTGAACGCCGCGTCTAAAGGGTTAATAGCGCGCAGAACAGCGATCAATGCCGCGCGCTATTAGCCACGGGTCCCGGCCGTTGTTAGAGGCCGGGCCCGAACCGCTATGACGCGGGGCCACGCCGTGGCCCCGCGTTATAGATCGGGAGTGGACACATGACGTTCCAGTACGTCATGTGTCCTTAAGGGGTTAAGTACTCAAAAATTTTCAGTTTTTGCACTTTCGTTTTTTTCTCCTTAACTTTAAAAAATCATAACCCTTTAAATTTTGCACCTAAAATTCCATATGATGGCTTATTTTTTGCGACACCAATTCTACTTTGCAGTGACATCAGTCATTTTACCAAAAAAATCCACGGCGGCACACGCAGCGATACCACATATGTTTATTTCTATTTAATATGAGGTTATATGATCTTTATTAACTTTTATTCACACTTTTTTTGTGCAATGTTACAGCCCCCTCTAGTGGCTATAACACTGTAAACATTGATCTTCTACACAGATCACTGCCATGCATTGACATGGCAATGATCAGTGTTATCAGTGGTCGATTGATCAAGCCTGGATTTCGGGCTTGGAGCAATCAATCGCAGATCAGAGGCAGGTAAGGCACCCTCCACTTGCGATCTAGCTGATCGTGACATTGCAATTTTATTTAAATGCCGCGTCTAAAGGGTAAATAGCATGCGGCACAACGATCAGTGCCGCACCCTATTAGCCCAGGGACCCGGCCTTCATTAGATGCCGGGAATGACATGACCCCGCGTTATAGACTGGGACCAGGCGCAGGGCGTACAGGTATGCCCTGCGTCCTCAAGAGTTTAAAGCATACCTGTCAGATCCCAAAAAATAAAAATAAATAAATAAAGACTGTGATATGTTACTCAGTACCTCATCCTGATCATGTACATATATTTTGTATGCTTCTATCCCCCATATTTCACAGAAAAATAGCATATTAACACTGCTCAATTTTGTCAAAGGCAGGGGTCGTTTCCTTCTCTTGCCTGCACTGTGATGACTCCAAATTCAGGGGTCGTGTCCTTCTCTTGCCTGCACTGTGATGACCTCCACCCTCACTCTGCTGACTTACTGCTCTCAGGAGCCTGGCAGCCCAGCTCTGTAACCCTTTCCTCTCTGGATTTATTCTGTACACACACACACACACACATACACACAATGATTATTGGAGATTGCCTGTACTCTACCACCAAAGACAATATGGTGATTGTATAACTTAGATCTTACTATGTCATTCATGTGTATGATCCTTATGCAGTCCCGTAATTCTGGGACTTGTAGTTTTGGAATAGTTGGAGGTACACTGTTTGGATAACTCTTTTTTTGCAGCAGTGTTGCCTTCAGTTGTGTGCCTACAGCTTTTGCAAAACTACAACTCACAGCATGCCCAGACATTCTTTGACTGTTCAGGCATGCTTGGAGTTGTAGTTTTGCAACAGCTGGAGGCACATGTTTGGTAAAACTCTGTGTTACAGCAGTGTTGCTGCTGGCTGTGTTCCTCCTGCAGCCTTGTCATTCAGCCATCTTATGTCCACGACCCTTGGACACACTCATGCTGCTGTTGGACTCATGAGTTTCCCAGGAGGTATGGGGACCCCTAGTGGTGGGATTTTCAAAGGCAGTTTTCTTTAATAAAATGTATTTTAGAAAAACGATTGTTTTGCCAAGATGTACAACATACAAAACATTTTTATATCTGACTATATATATATATATATATATATATATATATATATACCTGGATCAGGTATATATTGTGTTATGCTCTATAGCAGTGGTCTCAAACTGTTGCCCTCCAGATGTTGCTAAACTTCAACTCCCAGCCGTTGGCTGTCTGGGCATGCTGGGAGTTGAAGTTTTGCAACATCTGGAGGGCCACTGTTTGATGTTTGAAACCACTGCTCTATAGCATGCTGGAAGTTGTAATTTTGCAACATTTGAAGGTCCACCGTGTGGAGACTACTGCACTATGGTGTTAGGCTTGGACTCCTTGACAACATTTGCTTTCCCATGTGAAAGCTCTGAGGTTGCATCTGAGTCGAGGATCCCAACTGCCTTCACCTCATCATCATGGCTCAAGTCCTGCAGGAATGCATGGGAACAGAGCTCCGGCACTTTTTCCACAGCAGGAATACTGTTCCCATTAGCAGGAGACCTGAAGGACCAGCCCTTGAGTGGATGAGAGTGGAGGAAATTAACACCCACAACTGTTCTTGTTCTGCATCATGAAACAAAGCTACTACATTACTGTTAATTATAGAAAAAAAGAATTATATAACTAAAAACTCTATTAATTTTAAGGTTGAAAATACACACTGCACACCTTGTTAATTTTAGGACCCGTACATGCTGGTGTACCCACAACATTTTTAAATTAATGTTGTATTAAAATAGAATAAGGCACAAAATAATTGTGTAAGAATTATGTAAAATTATGTACATTTTTTCCTTAAAAAAAAAGAAACATCCATAGTAATACAGCTTCATGCACATTTTGGGGTGGGTAACGTACTGAGCTGTTTATTTTTTATTTTTTATTTTCATGTGTCTTCCATCCTGACGTAAACTCCGGCCTCAGTGCAGCGACGCAAGACTCCGCCCACCAACGTCACAAAATGTGGGGTCAAAATTAAACAAAGAATCCTCCAGAGTGAGGATATTTATGGTGCGGCATAGTATGTTTTTAATATTTTTTCATTTCTGAGGAGGGTGGATGGGTTGTTGCGGGATAGTTGGAGTGCAGCTATTTAGTGCAAGGCAGGCCAGTCAGGGTGTCACCCGATGCGGTGAATTCCCCCCAGTAAGTCCATGACTAGATAGGGCTTTTCAACAGGAGTCAGAACATATCTTTGCTGTCTCAAAAGTCCTTTTCAGCACAAATATATAAGCCCTTTTGTTAATATGTAAATGAGCCTCAAGTTCCTAGGGGGTGTTCCCTAGTACATCAAGTGACCATCTCCTATTCACTGCATCCATACCCTCTGTCAATAAAATAGGGGAAGACTAATGCAAGTAGGCACATAGGGGGAGCTTTATCAAAGTCAGTGTAGGTGCACTGATGTTATACACAGGATGATGTAGTTGGAGTGTACCTCCACCAATTTTTTTAAATGGTGCTGGGCCTGTGAGAAATATGGGGCTAGTACACATTTTTGTGAAATTTCACTTTAGAACACCACTTTGTATGACCCCCCAACTTTTTCCACCCTCGCAAATTTTCTGGTGTAGGTTTTTTGTGTAATTGAAAAGTCGCATGTTGTAAATCACTGACCACTGCAAAGTAAAAAGTAGATCTTGTGTAAAACATCTGTTCAGTGAGAAATTGTGCAGGTTGGCGTACCACTAAAAGTCAACCTGCAACATTTTTGCAACAAATATACACAAAAACCTGTGTAAATCCCATAAAGGGTATCTGTCACCACGCTAAACTTTTAATACATTGTTCTGCATGTAATTATATGACACTTTTCTATTTACTTGCTGGTAAATTCTCAGCCTTTATAAATTTTTAATGTGATTGAAAAAACGGCCACGAGGTGGCTCTGTTCTGTTTCCTGCACAAGTCAAACAGTTTGGTCTCCTCCCGGCCTGGCAGGAGACCAAACTCAGGAAGTGTGTGTGAGGCACAGCTCTCGCAGGTTTCAGTGACGTCGCGCCTGCTGGGGAACGCCCACTTTCTCTTGCCGGGAGCTCAGACAATGTGAGCGAGGGGAAATGTGTGATACAGAGATTTTTAAAGCTCAGAAAAAAACTTTTAAGGGCAGGAGGGGTGTTAGGAGTAGTTAGGGAATATAATCTGAGTTAGTTTAGAAAATATGGTTTAATGACAGGTACTCTTTAATAAAATTCCCCCATAGTTTTAAACTGTACCCTACGTCTTATTACCATAACAGCTATCTAACAATATCTGCTGCTGGACATCTGCCATGGAAATTCCGCATTGTGTACAGTACAGCAGAATCCCATTGAAAACAATAGGACTCTACTGCACTGGAATTTCCAAGTAGAATTTTTCTGGTGAACATACCCTTAGAATGTAGACAAAACTACAGAATCAGTTTACGACGTATTAGAAAAAAATGATATAAAACCTGTTTTTCCAACATTAGAAGCCTAAATACTATTGTTGCTAGTCAGCTGTATAATTGTGCTGTATTTTATAAGTAAATCCTCACTCTTCCCACTAAACAATTTGTAAAATGTTAAATGAGTCACCGATTGTGTAACCCGATAATGTCATATATAATAAATATATTGTAGGCTGCTCTTTTCCCGCATATATAGTATATGCCTTGTGTTTTCCTACTTATAGATACAAATACAGCTACAGTAGACATGATAGGTGTATAAGAAAATAAACTGGTGCAGCACATATTCTAATGATAACATTATATATGCCCTACTTTTACCATTGTTACTGAACGCTATGCAAATTATGAAATGCAAAATATACGATTTTTCAGCCGGGTCTTGGTTCAAAAGGATATTTTCGTGCTGCATTGTGATCAAAGTAATGTAGCAATTTTACTGCATTCAGACAGCACAACATAAAGAGCTGTGCGGAGGAGGGGATGTTGCCGGGAATCAGATATAAAATGTGGGCGACACTCGCGGCTTTAGCACTTTGGGAGTTTGATAAAGTACAAATGGAAAATATGTATCCTACAGAACAAAGTACATTTGTTTAAATCTTAATCAGTTTTACCCTATTTGAGTATATATAATTGATTCTTATTTCCTTTTCTGCAATAATCACATTTCGTGTGGGTTATCTTTATCCCTACATCTAAGAAGAGAAGGGATGAGCATTTAAGGCGGAATTCCAACTAATTATTCAAAAAATAATATGTTTTCATATAAGTTTGATTAGGATTATTTCTCTAGGAGCCTCAATCTTGTTATTTTTTTAAAGAATTCTGTCAGATCTGTGTCAAGCTCAGAGCTCAAGGAGGTGGTGCCAAGCCGCAGCATGCAGAACTCCTCCCTCCCCCACCCCTCCCTGCCCTAACTAATTGACATACAGGGCTCAGTGCTGAGAGGCCAAGCCTTGTATGGCAATCACTCAAGGCAGAAAGGGGTGGGGGAGAGATGATCTCTGCATGCTCTGGCTTGGCACCACCTCCTTGACACATGAGCCTTGAGCTTGACATAGAGCTGACAGACTTCCTTTAAAGAGAACCTGTTAAGCCCCTGGGCCCAATGACCTGACATGTGAGGAGAATACCGCCTCTGTTCTCCTTAGCTCTTTGTGATGTCAGAGAGAGCTAAAAATATCTTAGTGATGGCTATTTAGTCACAGAGGAGTGAATGTGGCAACTCTAGTGATGCCAAATGCTATTTCCCTTGGTCAGGCTTATTTGACAACCATGAACTGACTGACTAAGAAGGCAATACCACATGCCAAGCCTAAACCCACAAGCACTGAGTAGTGGGACCAGAGCTCCAGCAGCGCTGGGGGAGCGAAGAAGGTAAATAAAAAGCCTTCCTGGGTATGATTATAGAAATGTATTCCCACAATACCCCTTTAATAAATATATATTGTTATGTTTTATTGTCTTCTAGTATATTTGTATGTATCATATTGTATACTGATTATCCTGTTGTGCTTTAATAAAGTTTTTCAATTTTTTTACTAATAAATATATATCATCACATGCAAATATCTAGCTAAACCCCTTTACCTTAAATGGTAACTCTCATTAAAACAAATTTTTGCTATTTCACTCTTATTGTAAATAAATAATATTTCTAATATGCTTTGTTTTAAAAAAAAAATGAAGTTGTCTATGTTTTCTTTGTGCTTAAAAAAGCTCAAGAGCACATTTTCTCCCATCTTCTACACAGACTTTGGACTGAAGCCCAAACACAGAAAGTGCAGCCTGGAGTGCTGAGGGTGTGTGTCCAACCAATAGCATATGGCAGCTAAGTGTGAGAGGATCTATGATTGGATAAGGCTGGACACACCCCCCTCAGCACTACAGGTTGCCCTTCATGTGTTTGGGCTTCGGTCCAAAGTCTGTGTATGAGATGGGGGAAAATGTGCTCTTGAGCTTTTCTAAGCACAAATAAAACATAGAAAACATAATTTTTTATTTAAACAAAGTATATTAGAAATATTTTTTTATTTTCCATAAGGAGTGCAATAGCAAAAAAAAATTTTTCATGAGAGTGCCAAATCAAAGGAGATCTGTCATCAATGTCAAATGCACTAACCTGTCGGTACAGACAGGTAGTGCAGACGACACTGATGACAACGGTACTCACCTTGTCCCATTCCAAGCTATGGTTCTCAGGCAATCCTCTTCGGTATGTTCAGCTCCGGGCCCAACTTGGAGCATGGACGGAGCTTAGTGACATCACCGCTGCTGTTTGCTAGCAGTGGGACCCAGCAGAGACCAGCAGTGTGACGTTACTATGCTTCGCCCATGCTCCAAGTCGGGCCCGGAGCTGACCAAAGAGGATAGCTGGAGAACCACAGCACGGAACAGGAAAAGGTAGGTACCGTTGTCATCAGTGTCACCTGCAAACTATCTGTACCGACACATTAGTCCCAGTGACACTGATAACAGATTTTCTTTAATACAATACAATTATAGAGTTCCAATATTTCCTGCACAGTTATACCATTTTACTTATACACTTACATACATGTAACAGTAAAGAATCATACCATAAATACAGTGGTGCATAAAACTAGGGAGATAAAATGTTTGCAGTAATACATTCTAGGGCTACACATACTCCTCTAACATCTTCTACACATGTTTTCTCCTTCAAATAGATGATTTATAATAGGAGCAACAGGTCACTGCTAGACCAGTATAGTGGAAATGACCCAATGTCTCCCGGTGACACTCTGGTATCAAATCCATCAAAAGTAAACGTGTATTTTTGTGTAGAATACAAAAGACCTTACAAACCCTCAGCAGAGATAACACATTAGATGATATATACTCTTATATACTGTTATTTTGGCTTGGATATATTGAAGAATTTTCCATAATAACTATGAAATGGTCTTGTTAAAGTTTTCTGTAGCGTCGATTTTGCATTGTATGGAAAATGATTTTGTCACACGTTATGAATACAGCTTGTCTTTCAAATGCTAATTCAGTTTCTATGTCTTGTATGAGGAAAAAAGTGTTTAGCGAGTGGGTAAAAAGAACAGGAAATAACCCTAAAACTTAAAGAGATTCTCAGCTTCGGACAATCCCAACTGTATTGACATTAATCTAAACCCCAGCAACCAGCTGTAATTTGTGAGGAAACCTGGCATTGTGTTCAGCTTTCTGTAGCGCCACCACAGGGGAATTAAAGCATTACACCCTTTGCAGCACCCTTGCCGCACCCACAGTGTGTTTAGAATGCTGAGTTTCCGCGGCTGGAGACGTGATGTTACGCCACACCCCCTTCATTCATGTCTATGCTGCACAGGCGCTGCACAGAGCACCCAGGGGGACCCAGCGCAGCGGGTCCCAGTGTCAGGACCCCCGCGATCAGACATCTTATCCCCTATCATTTAGATAGGGGATAAGATGTCTCTGGGTGGAGCACCCCTTTAAAGTATACAAGTACCTGTTGTCCCTCTGATGAAGCTAGATCTCCTAGTGAAACATTAGGGCAGGTGTTACACAGTTTTTAGCTAGGTAGAAAATGGAATCCAGATCCAATATGTGCATATGAGTGTATGAGCATAAAGCATTGAGAATAATAGTAAATTGAGCACTAGCCACACCTAGTGGGCTAAGTGGATTCAACCACCTGAGCACATCCTGATAGTTTTAAACAATCTCATCACGTGTGTTGTTCATTCAGTTATTTCTATTTTAATCAAAACAATAAAAGTTATATGTTAAGGGGGTCTTTAGTCGTGGGTATTATTCCCCGGAGGGGTAACTCCCTCTGATAAGGGGATCTGTTTTGATATTAGAGAGCCCAAGACCCACCGGGACCTATTTGTATTTATGAATTGAATACTTGGTACAATATGATTATCAGCAGAAGTTTATTTAAGCAAAAAGACATTGAAAAAATAAAAGTCTGGTCTAAGAATTGCAGAAAGACAGAAAATGGTTTTATGTGTGTCCCAAAAAGCAATTTAGGGATGACCACAATGATCTTTGGGCTATAAATTAAATCCTGGATTTTGCATATAGGATGTAATTTAGTTTAATCTTCTACAAGTTTTTAGGTAATGTGTGAATGATCTGTTTAACTCACAGAGACAATTTAGATACTGAACCAAAATGTAGGCGGAATATATTTTCAGGCTGTCCCTAACTCAGATCCAACTGTAATCTTGTTGTTTGGACCCTTTAACCCCTTTTCACACCAAGCAATAATAACATACAGCTGAGAACCCTACTGCAATGTCATAACCGGCAGGAATTCCACTTTATGGCAGCCAAGTGTTTAGGACAGAGTCAAGGGGCTCACTCTATAACCTCATCGGACCACGGCTGCATAGAGCCTAACAGGAACCCAGGTTTGGCGTGTATGTACGTATATTAATTACTGTTAAAGTCAACATATTAGTAAAAATTTAGAATGCAGAAAGGTCACACCACTCTGGCATAGCATAGATCCCCAAAACAGATCCAAATGTGCAAAGAAAAATATAAACTCTCCAAAGTACATTTCAAGATGAAAAGTTATCTAAGATTTTAAGGATAGGGGATTGCTAGCTGATATAAGAAGCCCAACCGCTGGTACCCCCACTGATCTGGAGAGCGGTGGTCCCTTGTCCGAGTGCATGTACAGTAGCATACCTGCTTCGCTATTATCCTATTCATCTCTATGGGATTTCTGAACATTGACAAACAGTTAACTTGGCACTATCCAGAAGTCACATAAAGAGTGAATGGAACAGTGGCTGCCCATACAAGCTGATGCTCCATTTAATCAGGGGTTAGCAGGGGTCCTGGTGGATAGACCCCTACTGATCAGCAACTTATCTCCTATCCTGTGAATAGGGGATAAGAGAACTACTTTATTTCTTCATATAATGGTCTGGAATCCTTCAAGGGTTTCTGGTGGTGATATACTTTCAATGTATAATTCTGGTTTAATACACCGGAAAGCATTGTAGCTAGAAAAATTAGGGCAGTGTTTTACCTGTAGGTGGAAACTGAATAATTGAGTTATGGATTTTAACCTCTTAAGGACTCAGCTTTTTTCAGTTTTTGCATTTTCGTTTTTTTTTCTCCTTATCTTTTAAAAATCATAACCCTTTCAATTTCCCACTTAAAAATCCATATTATGGCTTATTTTTTGCGCCACTAATTCTACTTTGTAGTGACATTAGTCATTGTACCCAAAAATCCACGTTGAAACGGGAAAAAAATCATTGTGCATCAAAATTGAAGTAAAGACGCAATTTTGTAAATTTTGGGGGCTTTCATTTCAACACAGTACATTTTTCAGTAAAAATGACACCTTATCTTTATTCTGTAGGTCCATACGATTAAAATGATCCCCTACTTATATCGGTTTGATTTTGTCGTACTTCCGGAAAAAATCATAACTACATGGAGGAAAAGTTGAAAAATGTTCTCTTCTGACCCCTATAACTTTTTAATTTTTGCACATATGAGGATGTATCAGGGCTCATTTTTTGCACTGTGATCTGAAGTTTTTATCGGTACAATTTTTGTTTTGATTGGACTTTTTGATTGCTTTTTATTAATTTTTTAATGGTATAAAAAGTGACCAAAAATACGCTATTTTGGAATTTTTTTACGTGTACGCCATTGACATTGCTGTTTAATTAACAATGTATTTTTATAGTTTTGATAGTTATGCACACAGCGATACCACATATGTTTATATTTAATTTTATTTACATAGTTTGTTTGTTTTTTCTATGGGAAAAGGGGGTGATTCTGACTTTTATTAGGGAAGGGGTTAAATCCCATTTATTAACACTTTTTTTCCACTTTTTTTTTGCAGTGTTACAGCTCAGATAGGGGGCTATAACACTGCACACACTGATCTTTTACATTGCCCACTGCCATGCATTAACATGGCATTGATCAGTGTTATTGCCGCTCAACTGTCTAGATTTCAGGCACGGAGCAGTCATTTAGTGATCAGACACACAGGAGGCAGGTAGGGATCCTCCTGGTGTCCTGCAAGCTGTTCAGGATGCCACAATTTCACCGCGGCGATCCCAAACAGCCCGACTGAGCTGCCGGGATGCTTTCGGTTTCACTTCAGACGCGGCGGTCACCTTTGATCGCCACGTCTAAAGGGTTAATACCGGGTATCACCCACTATGGGCGAAATTAGCCATCCCGGCCGTTGATGGCTGCCAGGACCGACCCGATATGACGCGGGGTCACCGCATAACCCCGCCTTATATCGAGGGAGCCGGCGCAGGATGTATATATATACGTCCTGCGTTGTTAAGGAGTTAAAAGGTGAGGTGGGGGGGGGGATAAAAACACAAAAATGTAAATTTGCTGCACCATTGGGAACAACTAGTCCCACAAAAAATAAGCCACCATACGTGGCTTAGAAGGGGAGAAGAGTTTAACATTGTGAATGTGTAGACATGAAGCGAGGGGTGGCATTGGCTCTTCACCATCTTGTTTGATTTTGGCATTACTTTACAACTCACATTACACAGCTAAGCAGATAGTGATGCATGGAAGTTTGCAGGGGAATAACATATTGTGAACTGCCATGGGAATGAGATTAACAAGTCAAAGGTCTTCACAAGGGATAAATGCGATAGGCACTTCACAACGCCGACTATTGATTTAACATTTGTCTTACGTTTTCTCAAGCTGTTTATGTTCTCTGGTTGGCAAACAGGTAGGAGAAGCCTTTACTGGCCGCATTCATCTCCGTGCAAGATGCAACGCGGCCTATCGTGGGGGCAGAAATAGAGTCTGCAGATATGATTCCACACCATCAAAGTACATAGTACTTACAAATGGCAGGACCAATAGGGAGTTGGTGAAATGATAACCTCTTCATTGCCATGTGGCACATGGGTGGATATGATCCCTTTAGGACCTAATCAACCTTGGCCTTTATGACAGTTTATTTTTTATTTTTTTACGTTTCCACATTTAACTTTAGGGTACACATACCTGAGCATATGTATTACTTATTCATAATACCGGTATTATTTAAATAATCCTGAGTATAATAAATCATACTTGTCATATAACAAAAAAGACATGTAAAACATCTGAATGAGTAAAATATAGAGGCATTATTCTTTTAGTTTAGCTTCTGTATTTGGCTCAAAGATCCTTGTTTTCTGCTGTACACTCATTCTGAAATCCACTAATCAGGAAGGGGCATGTCAGAGGCAAGCACTGAGCCCGCCCTCACTTACCATGCATTCACTTCCTCTCTGGGTCTGCTGTTCAGTGCTGTTCTCTTCATCTAATCACTGCAGGCTGCTCTGTTTTCATGCTGCACTCTGATAGGACAGGAGTGAGCAAAGAGGAATGCTAGTCTCACCCTCAATTAAGGGTAAGTGCAATAATGGTCTATGGTCATTAATAGGGTGAGGTGAGGTAGAACAGGGCCGCTACACCTATTTATACTGTTACAGTGTTGTGCTATGTCCCCATTGTGAATGAACCCTGACCATACTGAGGTATTCTCAGTGCACATGTGATGATGGATGCATAGAGGCATGACCATAGGTATATGTTGTATGTTGTGTATGAATATTATTAAAAGTTATGTTCTAGTTTATCTTGCTATGTCGTATTTCCCTACTTTTTGATGTAAGTTCTTCATTGGTGGGAATTCAGTACTTACTTTCTAGTAACATTTGATATAGTAAACTATAGCTAACTTGTCACTGGTATTAGGATTGTCAAACATTTAACTTTGAGGCATCAACATGGAATTGGGACTATCCTACTGTAAATTTAGCAAAACTATATTAAAAATCTTTGCGCTATTAAAGGGGTACTCCGCCCCTAGACATCTTATCCCCTATCGAAAGGATAGGGGACAAGATGTCAGATTGCGGGGGTCCCGCCGCTGCGGACCCCGGGGACCTCAGCTGCAGGACCCACCTGTTGCAGGTTCTGGCAGCGCTGGAGGCTCTCATCCTAACGCCTCCTGACCACGGTGACGGGAGATCGTGATGTCACGACTCCGCCCCGTGTGATGGCATGCCCCGCCCCCTCAATGCAAGTCTATGGGAGGGGGCATGTCGGCTGTCACGCCCCCTCCCATAGACTTGCATTGAGGGGCGGGGCATGATGTCACACGGGGGCGGAGTCGTGATGTCACGATCTCACGTCACCGTAATCGGGAGTCGAAGCCTCCAGCATTTTCGGAAGCCGCAACAGGTGGGTCCAGCAGCCGAGATCCCGGTGGTACCCCTTTAAGGAAATCTGGCAGTTCTAAAGGACAAGACCATCCCTGCTTCTGAACATCCGGCAGACACAGCTCTGCTATATCTGCATGTCACCTAGGGATCTAACAAATTTTGAACTCTATAGAATTCCTTTGCTTGCAGTTTATTCTATTGGTATTTTAAAAGTATTTTTTTTTATAATCTCCTATAGAAGCATCCAGGAGAAGGTGCAATGAATTCCAATCATGTCTGCATCTGAAATGAGCCATAATTCCACCTTTAGGGAGATGTTTCGCTGCAAACACATTTTTTACTGAGCTATTTTCCGGTTGTGGCGGCATCAAATGTAATGAACATTTCCTCGTGTCTGATATTAGTTTGATGGCTGGAATAGATTTCATCAAAATTATAAAGTGAAAATTGACGGAGATTCTAAGCGGAACATTACGCTCTGTCTGAAATATGATTCGGGGGGAACTGTTTACGGAACAAAATGGCTTCCGTCTATATAGTACTCTTCAGACCAGCCGCCTCTCCCTGACCCGTGAGGTGATATTGCTGTCTGCAAGCCGTAAGTGCTTACATTCCAATTCCAATTGCTATCTAGCCCTAGTCATAACAGAGTTAATGTCATCACGGTACATGTAGGTATTACATATGCCGGAGATAATAGCATTACTCAGATAGATGACCGGCAAAACTACTTTATCAAACTTAGCCGAGTACAAGATGATCTGTACGCATTATTGGATATTGCTTAGCAAAGTGCAATATCAGCAGGTGCTGCATGACACGACAGTGATCTTCTCTATAACCCGCACAAAGCAGATACTATAGAGGGCAGAGAATATTGACATGTTGATGTGGGAGACTTGGGAAGATCATATCTCTCTTCAAGGTCCCATGGCCTGAGGTTTGAAGACATGTTATTGTGTTCTGGGAGGAAATAATTATCTGTAGAGATACAGAAGAAGACTACATAAGCTCTTTGATGGAAAAGATGACCCATTTGCCATAGAGGCAAGGTTGCTATAAAACCGTCATCTCACCCAGATTATCCCAATCACACTTCAGCAAGACACTTCCCATCATCAGGCTGTGCACATTATACAGTGTCAATAAAGTCTCCAGATACTGTACCATCCCCACACTAATTATATTAATTATAATAAGTAGATTATTGACATGTATGTCTCCTATACAGCTGCAGTACAGATCAATTTTTTTTTACTGTTGCTTACACTTTGGGGGGGGGGGGGGGGGGAAGTGCAATATTGAGGCAAAATTCAGGAAAAAAACAAGAAAAACCATCAACAAAATAAAATAATAAAAATCATCATGACAATACTAATGACTAGAGGTGAGGAAATCAATTCGACATCTTTGTGTGGGGTGATACCTCACTTAACCCAGGGTACCAGCTAGCAGTGCATATTTTTACCCCTATAGCTGTGCAAGATTAAATACCAATGTATTCCAATCTAAAATATAAAACTAAAAAATACCTTCTGAGGTATCAGCATGGTCGTTTCAATTGTTCTGCCCAATCATTGAAGAAGAACAAAAAAAATGGTTTTGGTGGATGGTACATGCCAAACACCAAGGCTGCCCAATGGATCTCAGTCACTTTATTGGGATTAATTGGGTTTCTGTTATTTTATAAGACATTTTATTGTTTAAAACAGTGCAAAATGCTGTGCTATTTCTTTTGTATTTTTGACCGGACCTTTGACAGAGGCCCCACACGCAGCCTTAGATGTATCATGATACACTACAGAAATGTCCCTTACATCATCTCTGTAACAGCTGTTGTACTTTTGCCTTCTGTTTTCTTGGATATACCTCTCTTTGCTTTAGCATTGGATTTGATCTTGGCTTTGTCTAGAGTATTTTAAAACAAAACAATGGGGGGTATATTCTTTGATAATCTGTGCTCCTGGAAGGGAAGCAGTTAATAGCAAGCCAACCTACTGTATCGCATGATTAGATCTTAACCGTTTTGAGAGACATCATTGTAACAAGAAAACACAGGCCGCCCTCAAAATCAAACCTGCAATTTTAGGATATCGACAGCCAGTAATTATATAGATAGATTTGTGTATATTGTGATACAGTCAGGCAGACAATGGAATGGAAAAGAAAAACAGCTGAGTAATATTATGTAATACGCAGTGATGTCACGTACAGCTCTCCTGGAGAAATAGGGAAAAAATAGTTGTCGAGGACTCTTCACAACCCTTTAGAGAAGCAAATATCTAAGCAGTGGTTCCCTTTGATAGTCGAATTCCTGCATATTTAAGGCCCGGCTAATTAAAGAGCTCTTGTTAATCAGGTCACTTATTAGGTACGTTATTCATCCGACGCTGATGTGGGCTCCTCTGTTCCCGTCACCGTGCTTTGGTGTCGTGTTTGTAAGGCTGTGCCCAGCTGAGCTTCATTACTGTTTGCACAAGCTTAGAACAAGAGTCTTTATTCTCCATGGTAGACCGGCTGGCAGCTGTGTGTAGAGTCGGGTTCGCTATAACCTTACCACACATCGCAGATACCCTGATGTGTGATATAAGTAATATGTGCAGGTCTCTAGCTGTGCCCATTTCCTTTACATCAACGCTACCAACTTAACCTCAAGACGGAATGGGGCTCTTAAACAAAATTATAGGCTGTGATCTTCCAGGCATGAAGCAGTCTCTTCTATTCCAATTGTGAAGGTCAGAAGAGTCGCCTGGATGGTGACATTCTTAATGTCCACTCTCTGCTAGAAAGGGAAGATTTTTTTTTCCTCTTTAAGGTGCGTACACACCAGCAGGGTGAAGGAATTATGTAATTATGGTTCTTTACTTGCATTGGGCTCCATTAGCATGTAGAATGACGCCATATAGAACACTAATGGAAAAATCCATGGGCCGGTTCAGAAGTGCTACACTTAGGAGAAAATGTTTATCCAGTGATCATTGAGGAAGCTGAGTTTTCTTCTTAATACAGAAAATAAGTTGCACTATTTTCTTTTTAAAGTAGCAATATGTCTGTTGTGAAGATTTATTCCCGATTATGTTCCCTACCGATTAACCCTATGCACTCTCATAGCTGCATATCAAGTCATAAATTACACCACAAAATTGGTTGTGCCATAATTTACGCCTTTCCAAAGCACATATCCTACAGGATATGAGGTTGGGATATGAGACAGAGATATGAGGTAAGGATATCAAGATGGCATAGGAGGACGGGATATGAGGTCAAAATATGAGTACAGGATATGGGGATGAGATATGAGGTTGGGATATGAGGACGAGAATGTCATTGTTGCTTTTCCTCCCACTAGGTTTAGGAAGATCAGGCAACACAGGGTACTTTGCTAGTTTCTTGATAAATTCCCCTTTTAAATCATGGACTTGAGGGTTCTTATTCCTTATCAGTACAGAGCAGGTAGTTGGCTGGGTTGCATGGGTTTACTGTTTCTCTTGCCTGGCGTATAAGACTCTTTATAGCAGATGGTGGTTTCCCATGTATGATACTTTATATGAAATTGCAGGCTTATGGCAGTGCATAAGGGCTCCAAATCTCTCTATTGATGCTGAATTAGAAAAGCCCCAATCTGCTCATGTGGATTGAAGTGTAGATGTAGATCAGGGAGATCTTCAATATCTCATTGGTAGTGTATTACATAGTTTGATGCAAGTTTTCATGGTCTGAAAAGACTGAGCTACCTGGACAAATCAATACAGCTCAGAATTATAATTCTTTTACCTAAAAGAAATGAAATATTCTCTGGAGTCACTACTTTATACTGTAAAATACACAGCAAATCTCAATAAAGATTATACATGAAAAAGGTGTACATCTTCATGAGACGCTAATGTGTTGTCATAAAACACTATTGTGTAACCTCCTTTCAGAATAAATGGATCTTATCCTATGGGGAGTACAATGTCATATATTTTTAATACTTCATTATTTTCATCACATAAATCCAGCCAGATTTTAACAGGGGAAGGTTAAGGTTCTGCCACCTATATTGTATTTCTTTACGCCATGAAGAGAGATTGGGTTTCCTCAGTCAAAGCTTGTTATAGCCAAATATAATAAAGGTAATATATCACAGCATCAGAGATTTTCTGTATGACCTATGTTAGGAACAGAGACAATATAATGCTACATTTAATGGGGGCTTTTTCACAGCAACAACCTTTCCCAATATGGCCTACTAAGGCTTATGAGTGTCAGAGTGGGGTTATCTGACCAAGGGACTCTCTTCCATTTGTAACAGAGAGTGCCTCTCACCTGTGTATCTAGAGCATCAGTACATTACATAGATGGACAAACATTTGAATGGTCGGCTTGTAGTGCTACATTTTCCCTTACAATAGACAAACTCTGTTGTTTTGTCCCCAAAGACCAGTGGGACCAGTTTACCATGTTGATGGGTTTCAATGCTCCATATACATCCAACTCAATATGTTTCAATGCTTAAGGAGGCATCTCTCTCTCTTTACAATCCACCTCTTGTATCCTTGTTGTAAGATATTGTGCTAAAAGGGCAATCCCTTTACCTAACATATCTTCTAGAATAGGATATTATGCTTAAGAAGCACTTACCTAATCCCTCCAGCTTCCATATCTTCTAGTATGTGATATTATGCTAAAGGAGGAATCTACCTAATCCTTCCACCTCCCTTATCTTCTAGTATGTGATAGTATGCTTAAAGGGGTACTCCGCCCCTACACATCTTATCCCCTATCGAAAGGATCTGGGATAAGATGACCCCCAGGGATCTCAGCTGAAGCACCCACCTGTTGCGGCTTCCGGCAGCGCTGGAGTCTCTCATCCTAATGCCTCACGACCACGGTGACGTGAGATCGTGATGTCACAACTCCGCCCCCGTGTGAAATCATGCCCCGCCCCCTCAATGCAAGTCTATGGGAGGGGGCGTGACGGCTGCCACCCCCCTCCCATAGAATTGCATTGAGGGGCGGGGCTTGATGTCACACGGGGGGGTCTTGACATCGCAATCTCACGTCACCGTGGTCGGGAGCCGAAGCCTCGAGCGTTTCCGGAAGCCGCAACAGGTGAGCGCTGCAGCCGAGATCCCGGGGGTCCCCAGGGGCAGGACCCCCGCGATCTCACATCTTATCCCCTATCCTTTGATTAGGGGATAAGATGTCTAGGGGCGGAGTACCCCTTTAAGGGGGGCATCTGCCCAATCCCGCCAGCTTTAATATATTCTAATATGTGAAACAATGCTAAAGGGGGCATCTATCTAATCTCTTAACCCTCCCCCCCATCTTGTCTTCTACTTTACAATATGATATTATCTTCCCCCACCCACCTCTATTTTCCACTATATGATATTCTTCATCTTTTTAATCTTTGTTCGCTCCACTGGTAAGAATATTTAACATTGCTTCCATTGTATTTGGTTAACGCAGAGATATTATTGGGGGAGATTTATCAAAACCTGTCCAGAGGAAAAGTTGCTGAGTTGCCCATAGCAACCAATCAGATCCCTTCTTTCATTTTTCACAGGCCTCTTTAAAAATGAAAGAAGGGATCTGATTGGTTGCTATGGACAACTCAGCAACTTTTCCTCTGGGCATGTTTTGATAAATCTCCCCCATTGTCATTTTGTAAGACTGAATTATTCCTTTACTATTGTAGCCATTTTGATCTATAGCAACTTCCCCTCCCGTAATCTATTGTTTGGCAATAAAATAAAAAAAACTATAAATAAACATAATTCTCCATCAGTGATGCTGCTTTTCTGTCTTGTAAATAATCTACACCATTTCCTGTCACTGGTGGATGCACATCTGTCTGACACACAACTTGCGAACAGCGATCATAGAAAGGTCATATGAATCCAGAGCTTTATGTCTCCATACCAGTCTCTGGTAATACAATTTAAAGGGGTACTCCGCTGCCCTGCTTCGGAAGCTCCGCTCCCCAGCGTCTGGAAGTTTATTGTTCCGAACGCTGGGTGCAGGCTTCCGTGTTCAGGGCCGCCCATGGTGACGTCACTCCCGCTCCCTCAACAAAAGTCTATGGGAAGGGGGCGCGATGGCCGTCACGCCCCCTTCCCATAGACTTTCGTTGAGGGGGCCAGCGTGACATCACGAGGGGGCGGGCGTGACATCACAAGGGGGCGGGCGTGACATCACGAGGGGGCGGGCGTGACGTCACGAGGGGCGGCCCTGAACACGGAAGCCCGCACGCAGTGTTCGGAACAATAAACTTCCAGACGCTGGGGAGCGGAGCTTCCGATGCAGGGCAGCGGAGTACCCTTTAACCCCTTAAGGACGCAGAACGTAAATGTACGTCCTGGTGAGGTGGTACTTAACGCACCAGGACATACATTTACGTCCTGTGCATAACCGCGGGCATCGGAGCGATGCCCGTGTCATGCGCGGCTAATCCCGGCTGCTGATCGCAGCCAGGGACCCGCCGGCAATGGCCGACGCCCGCGATCTCGCGGGCGTCCGCCATTAACCCCTCAGGTGCCGGGATCAATACAGATCCCGGCATCTGCGGCAGTGCGCGATTTGAATGAATGATCGGATCGCCCGCAGCGCTGCTGCGGGGATCCGATCATTCATAACGCCGCACGGAGGTCCCCTCTCCTTCCTCCGTCCGGCTCCCGGCGTCTCCTGCTCTGGTCTGTGATCGAGCAGACCAGAGCAGAAGATGACCGATAATACTGATCTGTTCTATGTCCTATACATAGAACAGATCAGTATTAGCAATCATGGTATTGCTATGAATAGTCCCCTATGGGGACTATTCAAGTGTAAAAAAAAAATTTAAAAAAATGTAAAAGTAAAAAAAATTTGAAAAATCCCCTCCCCCAATAAAAAAGTAAAACGTCCGTTTTTTCCTATTTTACCCCCAAAAAGCGTAAAAAAACATTTTTATAGACATATTTGGTATCGCCGCATGCGTAAATGTCCGAACTATCAAAATAAAATGTTAATGATCCCGTACGGTGAACGGCGTGAACGAAAAAAAAGTCCAAAATTCATACTTTTTTAATACATTTTATTAAAAAAAAAATTATAAAAAATGTATTAAAAGTTTTTCATATGCAAATGTGGTATCAAAAAAAAGTAAAGATCATGGCGCAAAAAATGAGCCCCCATACCGCCGCTTATACGGAAAAAAAAAAAAGTTAGAGGTCATCAAAATAAAGGGATTATAAACGTACTAATTTGGTTAAAAAGTTTGTGATTTTTTTTTAAGCGCAACAATAATATAAAAGTATGTAATAATGGGTATCATTTTAATCGTATTGACCCTCAGAATAAAGAAAACACGTCATTTTTACCATAAATTGTACGGCGTGAAAACGAAACCTTCCAAAATTAGCAAAATTGCGTTTTTCGTTTTAATTTCCCCACAAAAATAGTGTTTTTTGGTTGCGCCATACATTTTATGATATAATGATTGATGTCATTACAAAGGACAACTGGTCGCGCAAAAAACAAGCCCTCATAATAGTCTGTGGATGAAAATATAAAAGAGTTATGATTTTTAGAAGGCGAGGAGGAAAAAATGAAAACGTAAAAATTAAATTGTCTGAGTCCTTAAGGCTAAAATGGGCTGAGTCCTTAAGGGGTCAAAGAGCATTTTCCCCAGAGTCAACCACTAGTGTGATGTTTTCTTAAGGGATTATCCCACCATTAGCACATTAACATACATTATCCTACTTATAACCTATCGATAAGGAAATAAGTGTATGATTGCTACTGATCCAGCCACTGGGATCCCTACAATATTGAAAACAGGAGCCATAAAACTTTCAACTGGATGTCTATGAGAACAGTGCTTGACTACAGTTAGCTGTCCCCATAGGCAATAATTGGTGTGCCAGTGTGCTCCCTGGACCACTCAGACAGGAGCTTCCAGACAGACAGGACCCCTTTGATCATACACTAATGGGATAAGTGGGATAGGTGTTAATCACTAGATGACCCCATTAACCATCTATTAACTAACTTTGCAGCCATCATTGGGAGCTTAACAGGTGACAAACGCAAATGGCCTCCACCATGTAAATATTTCCTTACCACTTAGAGTACATAAACAGTACAGTCCCAAATAAGTTGAAAAATGTAAGAAAGTTTTTTTTTTTTTTTTTTTTTTAAAGGGGTACTCCGGTGGAAAACACTTAAAAAATAAATAAATAAAAATGGTGCCAGAAAGTTAAACAGATTTGTAAATTACTTCTATTTAAAAATCTTAATCCTTCCAGTACTTATCAGCTGATATATGCTTAATCCTTCCAGTGCTTATCAGCTGCTATATGCTCCACAAGAAGTTCTTTTTGAATTTCCTTTCTGTCTGACCATAGTGCTCTCTGCTGCCACCTCTGTCCATGTCAGGAACTGCCCAGAGCAGAATAGGTTTGCTATGGGGATTTGCTTCAGCTCTGGACAGTTCCTGACAAGGAAAGGTGTCAGCAGAGAGCACTGTGGTCAAACAGAAAGGACATTCAAAAAGAAAATAACTTTCTGTGGAGCATATAGCAGCTTATAAGTACTGGAAGGATTAAGATTTTTAAATAGAAATCATTTACAAATCTCTTTAATATTCTGGCATCAGTTGATTAAAAAAAAAGTGTTTTCCAGCGGAGTATTCATTTAACTAAGGTACCCTTCTCCAAACTTTATGTGGGCAGCCCACAAATTGTACAACAAAGGGAATAGGGAATAAATGGATACATAGATCAGTTGTCCCCGAATGAATGGAGTGGCAGCATGCATACTCAGAGGCCACTTTAGCAATTTTCTATGGGGGAATGGCAAAAAAAAATTCAACCACTAAACTCAGTAATGTTCAGAAATTCTGTAGACAAAGAATGGAGTAGTGGTTAAGCATGCGCACTTCCACTCCATGGAGTAACACTTGACTTCCAGTAATTATTCTAGCAGTCTGACCCCCCACATATTATCTAGCTGTCCCCTATCCTGTGGAGAGGAAATGCCTTTTATTCTTGGCACAATAATGAAGAAAAAGAATCCTGCAACTCAGCGCAAACGTGTCATTCAGCTCATAGGGGCCGTCATGGAGATCCGGGGTAGAATGGGAGGCTACAACCAGTAGTTTCATGCAGATGCACAAAACTACCGGTTGTAGCCTTGGAGCCTCCCGTTCTACCCCGGATCTCCATGACGGCCCCTATGTGCTGAATGACACGTTTGCGGTGAGTTGCAGGATTCTTTTTCTTCATTATTGTGCATTGCGTCTTCCTTAGACTTTTTTTTACGAGCACCACCGCATATCACAGTTAATTTATATGGATTGTTTTTCATGGGACTCCCAGTGCATACATTTGATTTGGATTGGAATGCAGCGAGGGTATATTGTCAGGTGCCTATGCACTATTTTTTCTCTTATTTATAAGAGCCTTTTATTCTTGGGATAACCTCTTTAAAATTTATGGTAGTCAATAGTCTCAGGTGTCTGGCTTACAATCCCCATGGTACCTATTTTGACTGGTATGCAAGTTACTCAGAACTAAGAATGCTTCTGACTATAACCAAGTATTAAAAAAAAACACCCACATAGACCTGTTGAAAAGAACAAAAAAAAAAAAAAAAAAAAAAATACGCTCCCATGTTTCCAGAGGAGGGAGGATGGCAACCCTACCCGCTGCACCACCATGCCTCAGATTGGTAGGTATAGCTTTACCTTGGCGGATTCAGAGCTGATTTTTACAGAAGCAGTGGCCATCTAGTTGTAAAATAAGCCTATTATTTGAAGAATGATGGATCGAAGGGGGACGGATGATATCATTTCAACTCTCCAGGTCTGTGTGTTGTTTTTACAAGCACATTTTTCTCTGCTAATAATTGGCAAATTTTGCTCTTGAGCTTTTTACTTACATCTCAGAGGACAAATAAAAATCTATTAAAGCTTTGTGGAAAATCCTAATACAACAGAAACAATGGAAACAGACTATGGCGTGTTATTCATTGTGCCAGGGCAGAATTTGTAGTGTAGAATTTTGGTCACAACACAAGTATAACTTCATCTCATCTTTTGGTTTTGGATCAGGGTTTCCAGAATGCCAATCCTTATTAATCTTTAAAGTCCCACATGATAGCTGATCAATGGACAATCATGCATTAAAGGGGTTCTCCGGTGCTTAGACATCTTATCCCCTATCCAAAGGATAGGGGATAAGATGCCTAATCGCGGGAGTCCCACCGCTGGAGACCCCCGGGATCTTGCACGCGGCACCCCGTTTGTAATCAGTCCCCGGAGTGTGTTTACTCCGGGTCTGATTACCGACGACCACAAGGCCGGCGGCGTGTGACGTCACGTCTCCGCCCCCGTGTGACGTCACGCTCTGCCCCTCAATGCAAGCCTACGGGAGGGGGCGTGATAGCTGTCACACTTCCTCCCGTAGGCTTGCATTGAGGGGCGGAGCATGACGTCACACGGAGGCGTGACGCCACAAGCCGCCGGCCTTGTGGTCGTCGGTAATCAGACCCGGAGTGAACATGCTCCAGGGACTGATTACAAACAGGGTGCCGCGTGCAAGATCCCAGGGGTCCCCAGCGGCGGGGCTCCCGTGATCAGGCATCTTATCCCCTATCCTTTGGATAGGGGATAAGATGTCTAAGCACCGGAGAACCCCTTTAAACTGTTCCTGGTGCACATTCTCATCATACCTAAGCATATATATAATGTAGCAGATGTGGGAGGTAGGAATCCCGGCACGGGCTTCCTAAACCTTCCTGTGGGTGACGACTTTGGCGCTGCAGCGCTATACCGGCGGGGTCAAGCAGCAGTCTCCGATTGCTGCTTGACCCAGCCGGTATAGCGCTGCAGCGCCGAATTCGTCACCCACGGGAAGGTTTAGGAAACCCGTGCCGGGATTCCTACCTCCCACATCTGCTACATTATCTTATCCACCGTCTCCGACGGGACCGATGGCCAGCTGCTCCCGGCGTACCTGAGGAAAGACACCTGCTCAAAGCTTACATCAGTGTTGCGCCTGAAATTAGCGCAACACTTAAAGGTGAGCAGGCTCTTATCTCTCTACTAACCATCCATTATCCATGGATAACCGGCACTACATTAGCGCCACATCTGTCTTTTTTTTTCTCCCCTACATACTAAGCATACAGGCAGCTTGGTTATGGGATCCCATTGGATGTATTTACAGTGTCATTATCCTATAGAAATTTGGTTTGGGTCTGGGTGCTGAGATCCCCACCGATTACTAGAACAAACAGGGAGAGGCCCTCAGCTAAGCACTTGGTGAAAGACCCTGAGACCCTGACCGATCAAAACCTCTTCTGTGACATGTCAAAAATAATGTTAAATATAAGTGATTATAAGTGATACATTAAAGGAAGAATATATATTATTAATAATATTATTATTTATCTACATAGCACCTTTGGTTACAAATAGAGATGAGTGAAATTACAGTGATTCGATTCATCACGAACTTCTCGGCTCGGCAGTTGCTGACAGTCCTAAGAAAGACTCTCCTAGTACTGTATCCACCTTTTCCAGCCCACCGGAGCACCTGAAAGCTGAACTAATTTATGCAGGATATGTTATCAACTGCCGAGCCGAGAAGTTTGTGACAAATCAAATCACTGTAACTTCACTCATCTCTAGTTACAGGGTAATCTATCTATCTATTTTTTATTAAATATTTTGGACTCTACAGTACCTACATGATGCTCTTGACAACAACCTACAAGGCCTACCCCCCACCGTGGACCTATTTTGCACACAGTAATCCACACGGGATAAGTCCTTCCAGACCTTATCCTAACCACAATTAAACATTTTGTAAAAAATAAAAATGAATTAAAAATGAAAATTCTTTTTTTTTATTTCAGATCTTGAAAATGATGTCCTCTCTTTTGAGCTCTTTGATCTTCTAGAAGCCAACATATGCTCTACAATCCCCCAGTAGACTTCTAATATGGATGCCATATCTACTCCATCCACATATCTTAGTCTTTGTTATTTCTGTTTATTGCTCTTGGAATAAGCGCAGATGATTCTTAAGTAAGCAAAAATACTCTTCAAAAGTAAAAGTGTTTCTTTAGTGCACCCTCTAGTTCTTCTAAGGTACATACCCTGTATCTCAACTCAGCGGTTTCACCAATAGGGGGCACTAAAGAGACAGTGTTTGAACTTTTGAAATCAAACTTTTTCCCCATGGAGCCCTGCCTTTAAGACTCTATACATAATTTGATCTCTTCAATAAAAAACAGTATCACCCTAGAGTTTGAGACTGAGGATAAAGTCCACATGGGGGCTCCTCGAAGAAGCCAAAGCGAAACGCGTTGGAGGGTGAGGTGGGGGAACATAAGGTAATACTGGTTCTGACTACACGGTGTAATAAGATTGCAGTGAACTTGCTTTAAGGTCTCTCACATTTGGATTATGTAAACATGATTTAACTCTTACCATCTAGCCTTGTTCCCTGGGTGTCTATATTTTATGGTGATTTGCAGTACTGCCTATTATGTTTGTGAATGCATTAGCACTTTATACTAATTATAGTCATAGACATAGTCAGTATAGTATTTAAAAATGTGGTATCTAAACATTTCATATAGTGATAATTTACTTTTGCATTAGCACTTTATACTTAGTAATGTTATAGTTACATTAGTGCAGTACTTTCTGGTTTTGTTTACACTATCAGGGCGCAATGCAATTCTCTATGTATGTATTTGAAATGTGTTGATCCCTCGTGCTTCTGCCTTCACTACATGTTTTTAAACAGTCTCTGGTGTGTATGTTCTATAATTAATGTCTTGGGTATGTAGATTGTTGTCATTCAATAAAGATTTATGAATGTACTATAAGTGATGTATGATTAATATGGCAGGGACTTTTTTGTAGGGTTATATGTATTTTCAGCTTCATGCTATTAAAGTTCTCATACCCAAAAGGGTACTATTAATGTAGGTTTTTTTTATTTTTTATTTTACTCTGTGGTGCTTAGTAATGCTATTGTGTGGTTGTGCTCTGAAATATCTATCTATCTATCTATAGAAAAAGAAAAAAATGCAACAGCAGATAGATATGAGATAGATAGATGGATAGATAGATATGAGATAGATAGATATGAGATAGATAGATAGATATGAGATAGATAGATAGATATGAGATAGATAGATATGAGATAGATAGATAGATATGAGATAGATAGATAGATAGATAGATAGATAGATATGAGATAGATAGATAGATATGAGATAGATAGATACATATATATATATATATATATATATATATATATATATATATATGAGATAGATAGATATGAGATAGATAGATAGATATGAGATAGATAGATAGATAGATAGATAGATATGAGATAGATAGATAAGTAGATACAGACAAAGAATAAGTCAGCCAGCACTTTAGTTGATACCAAACTATTATATGGACCTGGCCTACAGGTGCACGCTACTAGGCTAGATATACAGCAACAGAAGAATGCAGCAGCAAACTGCCAGCACAAGGATATAGGTGAAACATATATATATATATATATATATATATATATATATATATATATATATATATATATATATCTATCTATCTATCTATCTATCTATCTATATATCATATCTATCTATCTCATATTAATCTACCTATCTCATATCTATCTATCTCATACTCTATCTATCTATCTATCTATCTATCTCATATTTATCTATATATCTCATATCTATCTATCTATCTATCTATCTCATATCTATGTATCTTTCGGTGTATTCGTTCACCAAGACCCTCCTAGCTGTTCTATCAATCGCTGGTAAGTTATAACATTCAGACCAGCACATAGCTGTGTCCTACAAACCCTCCACACATGGCTCATATACCTCATCACATTAGTATACGGATCACATTAGTATACGGATCACAGGTAGCTAAAGATGAATCCTATTACCCCAGAAGGTGATCATGATGCAGATATAGTAGATATAATATTTCCTGTCCTGATCCTATATGTACTCGGCTCCATTATAACTCTCATACGCACCAAGAAGCAGTCAGAATAAGTGGGTCAGAGAGAATAACATCTCATTCGTACATCAAATCCTACGGGGCCATCACCGAAAAACCCATGGGGAACCCGTTTTAACAATTCAGCACTAGGAATTCAATCTAATTTCCAGCCACAAAACTGGATATATTCTCCACTGCAACCTATTTCCTGCTATTTTATCTCTGAACCCTGGGAGACCGGAGATACAGAATCACTGGGAAAATTATAGGCAGAGCCAAGGTTGTCTTCATTCATTTGATAATCTCAGGGGGAAATCTTAAGTCATATTTAGAATAGGAGAAAAATGAATACAGTGTGTCCTCACCTTGTGTAATTGCATTGGTGCCTGGGAGTGTGTCACCTCTGCAAACTTATTTTTTACTCTGGTGAAATTCCAAGATCCCAGTGGGAATTCTCCGAACAGTCTGAGAGTTGGTGGGGGGCCCACAAAGAGTTAATTGTTTGTTACACTTGGAAGCTTCATTTTATTCTCCTATGTTAATCCTGTTTTGTTTAACCGCATCTATTTTTGTCTATTTTCATCCTTTTAGAGCAGTGGTCTCCTAATGGTGAGCCTCCAGCTGTTGCAAAACTACAACTTTCAGCGTGCCCAGACAGCCAATGGATATCTGGGCATGCTGTAAGTTGTAGTTGTGCAACAGCTGGAGGTCCATAGTTTGGAAATCACTGTTTTAGTGTTACCAAAGGTACTCCACCCCTAGACATCTTATCCCCTATCCAAAGTATAGGGGATAAGATGTCTGATTGTGGGGGTCCTGCCACTGGGGACCCCCACAATCTCCCTGCTGCACCCAGCGTTCGTTTAGAGTGTCGGGTGCCTTGCCAGAGACTTGTGACGTCACGGCAGTGCACCGCTCGTGACGTCACGACCATGCCCCCACAATGCAAGTCTATGCCCCCCCCCATAGGCTTGCATTGAGGGGGCATGGCTGTAACATCACGAGCGGGGCGTGACCGTGACATCACCGGCCTCCGACCCACATCGCCAGTCTACTGGCCCAAAGCAAAGTCCGCACCGTGCATGAATGTCTGGGGTGTTGCAGCCGAGATCGCGGGAGTCTCCAGCAGCGGGACCCCCGCGATCAGACATCTTATCCCCTATCCTTTGGATAGGGGATAACATGTCTAGGGGCGGAGTGCCCCTTAAACTTTATATAGACACAGTATAACTAGTTGTCACGTTATGCGCTCCGGCCGCACACACTGGCCGTGAGTGCATGGTCCCATTACCGGACGTGCCCGCATGTGAGCCCCAGTCCATCACTCACTGGGTTGTTCTCCTGCCCACACCTCTGCCTCTTTGCTCCGGCGCCTGTCCCCTCCCTTAAGGCGTGCGCGCCGGAGGTTTAAGATTTAAAGGGCCAGTGCGCTCATTGATAAATTCCTCCACCCTCCTCACTTCCCTGCCAGATCTTTGTTGCCTTGAGCCTTAGAGAAATCATTCCTGTTGTTGCCTTGCTGTGTATCTGATCCTTTGCTCCAGGACCTGTCCTTGCTCCTTGCCACCTGCCTACTGGCCATTTGCTACGTTCCTGACTATGCTACTGTGTCGCTTGCCCTGACCTTCTGCTATTCTTACTATAAGCTGCCTTATCCCTCCTGTGCCTCTCATCTCCTCAGCCACCCGTGTGGTCGAGCCATGCCAGGGGTAGCAACCTGTGTGCTGCCTGCCGCAGCAAGTCCATCCAGCTTTGAGGCGGGCTCTGGTGAAAACCAGCGGCACCATAGACTCTGCTCCCTAGTACGGTCTGAGTCATCTGCCACACAGGCCCAGCGGATCCACATCCACCGGGGTTCCTGTCTGTTACACTAGCAATATACAAGGAATATCAGCTATATATATGATTTGTGTGCATTAAATGACTTGAAGTAACGGGGCAGTGAGTGTTTCTCTGTGATCCATTACTTCCGTCTTTCATGCTTTTGCCATTCCTAACTCATGTCAATTTAAGGGACTTTATAAAGTCACTGTTGTTTCAAACATTTCCCCCGCTTGTGATAGGGTATATAAATCCTAATATATTTCTTTAAGTCACTTGACTTAACAAAACATGCTGTTTACTGCCTGTTGTTAGGTTCAAAATGTCTCTAGTAACAATCTTATTAAGATGGATTACAGGAAATGAGGGTAAGGCTTAGAATGTGCTCTGCAATGGGGAGAGGTAGAAAGAGAAAGATGGTGACCTGCAAGCTGTGACCATTCTTTAGAGGATCTTCACTGTCTCTGAAAGGTAAATCAAGGCTTCCCTCTCATCCAAGCAGCAGTGTAGTGCTTAGTCTAACCTCTTCTTTGTCATGCTGCTGCTGTACGTACAGATGTAGCAGCATGATCTTGATCTCAGGTGCATTAAGAGATTGTACTGCACTACTGAGGTTAATTGTCCTAACATGTTGCACATACTCATTTTTAACTTTAGGTAGGGTGCTATAAAAATAAATAAATACATTCATAATAATAATAATAATAATAATAATATTATTATTATTATTATTATATTATTATCATTATTAGTAACAATCAGAATATACATAATTATACCCATAATAATAATACTTGGTGCATTACAATATCCCAACACAATACATTGAAGATAACCATGGCTACATCTGTATACTTTTGCTGGCTGATCTCCACCATTCCTCTCTCATTAGTCTCCAGGCTTGTCTTCTGGAGACTAGAGTTTAGTGTAACCCCTTCCTTGCTGCGTTGTAAATTCACTTCAGTGCCATCAAAAGTAGAAAAAAACGCAAAAAAACAAACAAACATGGCGGCCTATTAAGATTCATGGATAATCCATAAATGTTTGGACCTAACATGTCCTCCAGCTGTAGAAACCATCTTTTTGATCGATCCCAGCTAGGTTAGAATAATAGGTTATGATTGAGGGACTCCCTTTTATTACAAGGATTATCAAGAATGAGAAAAACAGAACAAATTTCCTCAAAAAACAGTACCATACCTAGCCACCCACAAAAATACAATAGTTGGCATGTGCCGCTGGTAGGTTCAGTGGACTTTAAAGGGTTACACCGCCGCTCAGTGTTTGGAACAAACTGTTCCGAACGCTGGAGCAGGCACCTGGAGCTCGTAACATCATAGCCCCGCCTCCTCATGATGTCACACCCCGCCCCTTAATGCAAGTCTATGAGAGGGGGCGTGACAGTCAATTGCTGGGGGATTTCCAGGGGCCCCCATTCACATAAGATAAATAAGTACTATTGATTTATTTATTTATTTATGAATGTGTTTATTTCGCATTGTTTCATTTCCCAGTAAACATAAAGCAATGACTTTCATGCCAAACTTTCTATTTCCATCTCAATGCCGGTGTCACGATGCCGGCTGGCAGGTAGTGGATCCTCTGTGCCAGAGAGGGATAGGCGTGGACCGTGCTAGTGGACCGGTTCTAAGCCACTACTGGTTTTCACCAGAGCCCGCCGCAAAGCGGGATGGTCTTGCTGCGGCGGTAGTGACCAGGTCGTATCCACTAGCAACGGCTCACCTCTCTGGCTGCTGAAGATAGGCGCGGTACAAGGGAGTAGGCAGAAGCAAAGTCGGACGTAGCAGAAGGTCGGGGGCAGGCGGCAAGGTTCGTAGTCAGGGGAGATAGCAGTAGTTCTGGTACACAGGGTATAAACACACAAAACGCTTTCACTAGGCACAAGGGCAACAAGATCCGGCAAGGAAGTGCATAGGAGGAGGTTAGATATAGTCAAGGACCAGGTGGGAGCCAATTAAGCTAATTGGGCCAGGCACCAATCATTGGTGCACTGGCCCTTTAAGTCTCAGGGAGCTGGCGCGCGCGCGCCCTAGAGAGCGGAGCCGCGCGCGCCAGCACATGACAGCAGGGGACGGGAACGGGTAAGTGACCTGGGATGCGATTCGCGAGCGGGCGCGTCCCGCTGTGCGAATCGCATCCCCAACGGCCATGACAGAGCAGCGCTCCTGGTCAGCGGGACTGACCGGGGAGCTGCAGGGAGAAAGACGCCGTGAGCGCTCCGGGGAGGAGCGGGGACCCGGAGCGCTAGGCGTAACAGTACCCCCCCCCTTAGGTCTCCCCTTCTCTTTATCGGGTAACTGCCTCCCCTGGGATGAGGACACCGGGAAAGGATGGAGGGATTCCTCAACGGCAGGCAGAACCGCAGGAGTGGGAATGGGGAGAGAGGGCAGAGGGCGAGACCTGGCACGGGGCAGTGTGACACCAGGACGAGGGTCATGAGGGGACACAGAAGCTTGCCTGATGGAACTGGGAGGGGGGGAGGGGCATTTCCTGTGGCAGGCAGAGTCCTTAATGACCTTAGGGGGACCGGATACTGAGGGAACCACAGAGTCACGGCAAGGATTACTGGGAACCGGTCTTAGACAGTCCTTGGAACAAGAGGGCCCCCAACTCTTGATCTCCCCAGTGGACCAATCCAGGGTTGGGGAATGAAGTTGAAGCCAGGGAAGTCCAAGGAGAATTTCCGAGGTGCAATTGGGGAGGACCAAAAGTTCAATCCTCTCGTGATGAGATCCGATGCTCATTAGAAGGGGCTCCGTGCGGAAGCGTATGGTACAATCCAACCTGGCTCCGTTGACCGCGGAAACGTGGAGTGGCTTGACAAGACGGGTCACCGGAATGCGGAATTTATTCACTAAGGATTCCCGAATAAAATTCCCAGAAGCTCCAGAGTCCAGGCAGGCCACGGCTGAGAGGGGAGAGCTGGCTGAAGTGGAAATCCGAACAGGTACCGTGAGACGTGGAGAAGCCGACTTGGCATCAAGAGACGCCACACCCACGAGAGCTGGGTGCGAGCGTGCGTTTCCCAGACGTGGAGGACGGATTGGGCAATCCACCAAAAAATGTTCAGTACTGGCACAGTATAGACAAAGATTCTCTTCCTTACGGCGATTCCTCTCTTCCAGGGTCAGGCGAGACCGATCCACTTGCATGGCCTCCTCGGCGGGAGGCCTAGGCGCAGATTGCAGTGGAGACTGTGGGAGAGGTGTCCAGAGATCTAAGTCTTTTTCCTGGCGGAGCTCTTGATGCCTCTCAGAAAAACGCATGTCAATGCGAGTGGCTAGATGAATGAGTTCATGCAGGTTAGCAGGAGTCTCTCGTGCGGCCAGAACATCTTTAATGTTGCTGGATAGGCCTTTTTTAAAGGTCGCGCAGAGAGCCTCATTATTCCAGGATAGTTCAGAAGCAAGAGTACGGAATTGTATGGCGTACTCGCCAACGGAGGAATTACCCTGGACCAGGTTCAGCAGGGCAGTCTCAGCAGAAGAGGCTCGGGCAGGTTCCTCAAAGACGCTTCGAATTTCCGAGAAGAAGGAGTGTACAGAGGCAGTGACGGGGTCATCGCGGTCCCAGAGCGGTGTGGCCCATGACAGGGCTTTTCCAGACAGAAGGCTGACTACGAAAGCCACCTTAGACCTTTCAGTAGGAAACTGATCCGACATCATCTCCAAGTGCAAGGAACATTGCGAAAGAAAGCCACGGCAAAACTTAGAGTCCCCATTAAATTTGTCCGGCAAGGACAGGCGGAGGCTAGGAGTGGCCACTCGCTGCGGAAGGGGTGCAGGAGGTGGCGGAGGAGATGGTTGCTGCTGCAGTTGCGACTGAAGTTGGTGCACAATGGTGGACATTTCCGACATCCGGTGGGTTAGATGGGCGATCTGTCGGGATTGCTGGGCGACCACCGTGGTGAGATCAGAGATGGAATGCTGGGGAACCTCAGCGGGATCCATGGCCGGATCTACTGTCACGATGCCGGCTGGCAGGTAGTGGATCCTCTGTGCCAGAGAGGGATAGGCGTGGACCGTGCTAGTGGACCGGTTCTAAGCCACTACTGGTTTTCACCAGAGCCCGCCGCAAAGCGGGATGGTCTTGCTGCGGCGGTAGTGACCAGGTCGTATCCACTAGCAACGGCTCACCTCTCTGGCTGCTGAAGATAGGCGCGGTACAAGGGAGTAGGCAGAAGCAAAGTCGGACGTAGCAGAAGGTCGGGGGCAGGCGGCAAGGTTCGTAGTCAGGGGAGATAGCAGTAGTTCTGGTACACAGGGTATAAACACACAAAACGCTTTCACTAGGCACAAGGGCAACAAGATCCGGCAAGGAAGTGCATAGGAGGAGGTTAGATATAGTCAAGGACCAGGTGGGAGCCAATTAAGCTAATTGGGCCAGGCACCAATCATTGGTGCACTGGCCCTTTAAGTCTCAGGGAGCTGGCGCGCGCGCGCCCTAGAGAGCGGAGCCGCGCGCGCCAGCACATGACAGCAGGGGACGGGAACGGGTAAGTGACCTGGGATGCGATTCGCGAGCGGGCGCGTCCCGCTGTGCGAATCGCATCCCCAACGGCCATGACAGAGCAGCGCTCCTGGTCAGCGGGACTGACCGGGGAGCTGCAGGGAGAAAGACGCCGTGAGCGCTCCGGGGAGGAGCGGGGACCCGGAGCGCTAGGCGTAACAGCCGGTCATATTATATACTATGGGTAGGGTCAAACGTAGTATAAACCCAGCATATTTCCTGCCGTGCAGCAGATACTACATACTATAGGCTGCCCAGTAAAGCATGATGCAATGTTGGATTGTGAGGCATTTACAAGACTTTCAGCTATACGTATCGCCGGGCCTGATCCCTTGTTTGAGGTGAAAGGCAGAGAGCAAGTAATTGTCTGCAGAAGATTGGATGGTATCTGGGGACAGTTGTCTGTTTTAGACACTTGGCTCTAAAGCAGCATTAAGTGAGAGACAGATCTAAATGTAAAGGGGCATAATCTTACCGTATATATAAGGTCAGCGCACTCACTGTAAGATGGGATATTATTATGGAACACATTTGTTATGGATTTGAGTCATTATCAATACTTAAAGGACATTTAAGTGAATGGTATTACTGGCTGATAATGACTGTGGTACTTTAGTGAATAAACCACAATGCCGTTGCGTATCCCAGCCATGTAATGGGATTTCTGCTTCATTATCTGCTATTACCCAGCTTCACGTCAACCTGTTATGTATAGTAACTATATTGTGCAGCTTGGGAGGGGGGGATCTGCGGATGTACACACGTGGTTCGCGCAGTCATAGATTTTCATTAGCAAACGCATCATTACCATTCAAGAAGAATGGAAGTCACTGGCACTGCCCGTTTTTTTCCATGGCAACTACTGCAGAATGCCCGTTCTTCTGCCAGTGACCTCTTGACATCTGGAGGCTAAAGAAAGGATGCAACACTCTACTGTGCCATATCACCAGCTCCTTACTGTGGCCAGCAAATAAATGAATTGGCATTTAAAACAAACCACCTGCAGGGCTTTTCTGCACTCCACAACATTTTCCCATTGAGTGCACAAAGCTGCGTCTTTAACCCTTGTACTCACTGTGCAGTTTATTTACAATGCTGTAGAGACATGGCAAATGCTACTTGTGTATTCCCGTGATAGAACATTTCATATATTTAATCCTGCTTCAAGTCCAACACCATGTAAAGTATGATTCAACTGTCCGGCAGGCAGGTGCAGAGAATAGATTGTGCGGGGGCAGAGAGAGAGAATGGGGTGAGTTGGGGAAGGAAAATTTATTGCGAGAGAAGAGTGTGGGTGTATGGGGGGGGGGGGTAAGTGAGACATCACTGCGCAGACTGGGTTGTATAAACTAAATGTTTGTAAAAATGTCCTCACTTTACAGTAGTGTTTCCCAACTGTTGTGGCTACAGTTGTTGTACAACTACAACTCCCACATGTCTGGACAGCCTTTGGCTGGGAGTTGTAGTTTTGCAGCAGCTAGAGGTACATTGGTTGGAAATCACTGCTTTACGGAAACCATCTCTTTCTGAGAAAATGTTACAGGCGATCCATCAGTAAGATGGTGTCACCTGGACTATAATGAAGAGCAGATTTTATTGCTACATTAAAGCTTGTTTATTGTCTTATAGTAGCCAAAGGGTAACCTGAGATGGGTGTAATACTGAGACTGACAAATAACACTTTCACTCCTCAAATAATGTCACATTCTTCATTGTATTCGGTTTGGTGGAGAATCAAAAGGAATATAAGACACAAAGTTATGGTACAAAATGGACATGTATGTTTTTTTGCACTCTATATGGTAAATAAAAAAATCTTTCTAAAATACTTTGCTTAAAAAAATGAAGTTTTCTATGTTTTATTTGTGTCTCCCTACTTGTCCAGAGCACATCCCCCCCCCCATTTTTTGCATGCACTTTGGACTCCTACTGGCCTGACAGGAGTCCAAACACAGTAAATGCAGTCTGGAGTGCGGAGGGGTGTGTGTGTGCAGTCTTATCCAATCATAGCTCCTCTCACACTTAAAGGGGTACTCCACTGGAAAACATATATATATATTTTTTTAAATCAACCACTGGTACCAGAAAGTTAAACCGATTTGTAAATTACTTGTAAATCTTAATCCTTCCAGTGCTTATCACCTGCTGTTATGATCCACAGGAAGTTATTTTCCTTTTGAGTTTCCTTTCTGTCTGACCACAGTGCTCTCTGCTGACAACTCTGTCCATTTTAGGAACTGTCCAGAGTAGGAGCAAATCCCCATAGAAAACCTATCCTGCTCTGAACAGTTCCTAAAATGGACAGAGGTGTCAGCAGAGAGCACTGTAGTCAGGCAGAAAGGAAATTCAAAAATAAAAGAATTTCCTGTGGATCATAACAACAGCTGATGAGTACTGGAAGGATTAAGATTTTTTTTATTAGAAGTCATTTACAAATCTGTTTAACTTTCTGTCACCAGGTGATTTACAAATTTTTTTTTTTCCAGTGGAGTACCCCTTTAACTGCCTTTTGCTGTTGGTTGCAGAGTAAGGGAGGAAGTTCTCCCCTGTATGGCTTCAGATGATGTAACACCTGCTGGAGAACGCCCCTTCCCAATGAACCTGAGGCTGAGCAGAAAATACAGAGCAATATCAAGGTAGAAATCTAAAAAGTAATACAGATAAAGGCAGGGGGTGGTTTATCATGATGGGGGTAGTGAACTGGAAGAATTATGAAATGTATCCAGTTAAAGGGGTATTCCAGGAATAATTTTTTTTTGTTAATCAACTGGCTCCAGAAAGTTAAACAGATTTGTAAATTCTGTTTACTTCTATTAAAAAATCTTAATCCTTTCAATAATTATCAGCTGCTGAAGTTGAGTTGTTGTTTTCTGTCTGGCAATAGTGCTCTCTGCTGACATCTCTGCTTGTCTTGGGAACTGCACAGAGTAGAAGAGGTTTGCTATGGGGATTTGCTTCTAAACTAGGCGGTTCCCGAGACACGTGTCATCAGAGAGCACTTAGACAGAAAAGAACAACTCAACTTCAGCAGCTCATAAGTACTGAAAGGATTTAGATTTTTTAATAGAAGTAAGTAAGTTTTTTTTCCTGGATAACCCCTTTAATGAGAGGCTCTCTTTAAAGGGGAACTTTTTCGTTTTTTGGGCCCCGGTTAACCCCTGATTGTACAATTAGCAAGTCACAAGGCTACCATTACTCCTGCAGGGTGTTCATAGGAAAGAATAACTAATGGCCATTGTCCTAGGTTGGACTGTGGTCATGTAAACCAGTGCCCAACTAGTAACGAGTAGCCTAGTACAGTGACCCCCCCCCCCGACCTACGATGGCCCCGACATGCAATCATTTCAACAAGCGATGGCCTCTCAGAGGCCATCGCATGTTGAAGGCAGCATCAACATACAATGTTTTTGTATGTCGGGGCCATCGCATAAACGGCTATCCGGCAGCGCAGACTGCTTCAGCTGCCACTGGATAGCCGTTTACGGTGCCCCGTGTGATGGTCTCCTACCTGTCCTCGGGGCTCTGGAGCGTCCTCTTCACGATCGCCTCCATCGCCGGCGCTCTCCATCGTCGTCATCACGTCGCGCGCACGCCGTCCCGTCACAGGGACGCGGCAACAGCGATGGAGGGCGACATCCAGGGCAGCGGTGACGGGTCCGGAGCGGCGGGGACAGGTGAGTACAGCTTCCTATACTTTACATTGCACGGATCCCTCAAAATACGATGGTTTCAACAAACGATGGTTCATTTGCAACGGATTACCATCATATGTTGAGGGACCACTGTATTGCTATAGGACCCCATACACATCCCTGATGTTTTTCTATGTTTAGGGAAGGATTATGTTTCTCCTTGTGTGCCTGATACCGCATCCGAGATGTTCCCTTTATTCTACGGTATAAGAGTTAATGCTGCTTTACAATTTACATACAAATGTGAAACAGCTGCTTTTGCAGGAAACCTATAGTTACAGTAGATAATCCAGAGTGTAGTGATATTGTCTTCATTAAGAAGTCATTTATTTTATGATCTTATGGGAAACCGGTCTCCTGGCCAATTCCTACCAGAAGGTTTATTTAATATTAATATTCTTTCCCCCCCAAAATGTCGGCATGAGGTCTTCCTCATCCAGGATCCTTCTAATAATAGCGCTGGCGTCATCTGCACCTGGTGTTTGATCTGGTCTCTCAGCGGAAGCATTCAATGGTCTTGATTCTAGTTTGGCGCTTGCTGAACATTTGCACAGTATTGAAAAAAAAAAGGATTACAGTACGTAAGTACTGAGGGCAGAAAATCACTTCTGGAATTGTTGCCAGACTTACCGTATATGCTCGAGTATAAGCCGACCCGAATATAAGCCGAGGCCCCTAATTTTACACCAAAAACCCAGGAAAAGTTATTGACTCGACTATAAGCCTAGGGTGGGAAATACATCATCCCCCCCATGTAATCATCCAGACCCCCGTCATCACCCCCCCTCTTCATCATCCCCGCCTGTCAATCCCTTCATCAGTGGTCTTCAACCTGCGGACCTCCAGATGTTGCAAAACTACAACTCCCAGCATGCCTGGACAGCCATCGGCTGTCCGGGCATGCTGGGTGTTGCAGTTTTGAAACCTCTGGAGGTCCGCAGGTTGAAGACCACTGCGGCCTTCGTCATCATCCATCATCCCTTTTGCTTTGTACTTTTGTACTCACCTCCCCTCGGCGGGAAGTTAGGGTGAGCTGGTCCGGGCCATCTATGCTGCAGGGACCGTCCGGTGGGGATGGTTAGTCATTGCGGGCTGTCCATTTTCACCGGGGGGGGGGGCCTCTTCTCCGGGCCCGAAGCACGGAGAAGAGGCCCCCCGGTGAAAATGTACAGCCCGCAATGACTAACCATCCCCACTGGATGGTCCCTGCAGCATAGATGGCCCAGACCAGCTCACTCTAACTTCCCGCCGAGGGGTGGTGAGTACAAAACAAAAAGGGGGGGGGGGGTGGATGATGACGAAGGCCGCAGTGGTCTTCTGGGCTTGCTGGGAGTTGTAGTTTTGCAACATCTGGAAGTCTGAAGGTTGAAGACCACTGAAGAAGGGATTGACAGGCGGAGAGTTCACTCGAGTATAAGCCGAGGGGGGCGTTTTCAGCACGAAAAATTGTGCTGTAAAACTCGGCTTATACTCGAGTATATACGGTAAATCGTTTTCAGGGAAACTCTGCAGAGAAGTCGGCGGATCTCTGCACATCACCAGTCCTACCATTATTGTGTCCGTCATGTCAGGTGTACTGGATGGGAATGCTTATTAATAGTACAGTGGTCCCTCAAGTTACAATATTAATCGGTTCCACTATGACCATTGTGTGTTGAAACCATTGTATGTTAAGACCATAACTCTATGGAAACCTGGTAATTGGTTCTGAAGCCACCAAAATGTCATCCAAAAATAGGAAAAAGTGAGGATTAAAGAAAAATAAGTAGATAACTAATATAGATAAAGCAAATCCTTACATATAAAAGTAAGAAAGATCTGCTGGGAGCTGTAAATCACTGTCTATGTCAGCGTTTCCCAACCAGGGTGCCTCAAGCTGTTGCAAAACTACAACTCCCAGCATGCCCGGACAGCCAAAGGCTGTCCGGGCATGCTAGGAGTTGTAGTTTTGCAACAGCTGGAGGCACACTGGTTGGGAGACACTGGTCTATGTAGAGGACAGGAGCTTCTTCAGGGTCCTGTACAGTACACGCAATGTCCTAAAAGTGTAAAATGGAGCCGCCCTCACCTGGTGTACAAAGGAGCAGCTAACCCTGCCCAGATATAGAGTACAGAACATGTAATACCATCCTGAACTGTAGGGGGCTCTACCAGACACCAGTCAGTGCATGCACTTCAGTAATACAGGTAAAGAGTACAGAACATGTAATACCTCCCTGTACTGTAGGGGGTGCTACTAGACACCAGTCAGTGCATGCGCTTCAGTAATACAGGTAAAGAGTACAGAACATGTAATACCTCCCTGTACTGTAGGGGGTGCTACCAGACACCAGTCAGTGCATGCACTTCAGTAATACAGGTAAAAAGTACACAACATGTAATACCTCCCTGTTTTGTAGGGGGCGCTACCAGACACCAGTCAGTGCATACGCTTCAGGAATACAGGTGTTTTACCAGTGAATGCCCATTCTGATTGGTCGGTTCTTCTAGCCATTGACACGTTTTGCAGATCTGGACTGTCTGTAGCATTGTATGTTGAGTCTGGTTTCAAGTTACAATGGTCCAGAAAAGACAATTATATGTTGAAACTATTGTATGTTGAGACCATTGTAAGTTGAGGGATCTAAGGTATATGCTTATTCATTGTTGTCACATTATGTGGATTATTATTAAGGTTTGTGTCTGGCATATTGAGGAAACAAAAGAAATGTTCTTGGATAAGAGCAATAAAGCAGCTACTGCAGCTCATCGGTATCACTCAGCTTTTCAAAAACTCAGAATGTCATTTCAAAGGGGTTTCTGGGATAGGAAATAAAATCTACTTTATTATCAGAAACAGTGCCACTCTTGTCTGTGGTCTGTGTTCGGTAGTGCAGATAATTCTTAACTGAATGGAAATAAGAAGCAATACCAGACTCAGCCTATGGACTAGAATGGTGCTGCTTCAGGGTAAGGAAAAGCCAAACAATGGGGTCATTTATCAAGGTCATTTCCAAAGTTAATGATGCAACTTTCCCTAGCATACATGGCTTTCTGCGCTGGCATGGTTTAGGCGTGGTTTCCGAGCTGCAGCGTTTACACACTGATTATGAAGTGCGACTTTTGCAAAAGTGGCACAGTTTTTCGCAACGACCACTCCAGCTGGGACCAGATGCAGACAGCCATGCCAAGCTGACTGACAAGCGCGTTCCACACTAGCTCCAAGTCACACTTAAGCATTAGCCAGAATTTATTAAAAGGTGCAGGCATCTTGATAAATGTTGACCAGCTGGTCCTGGCACACACTAGTGCACCGAACAAACGAAAGAAAACAAAAATGGCCCCAAATATTTGCTAAGGGCAGCATGGTGGCTCAGTGATTAGCACTGCTGCCTTGTGGTGCTCGGGCCTTGGGTTCAAATCCCACTAAGGACAACAATAAATAAAGAGTTATTATTATAATGACATCAGCAAAGAGCACTGTGCTCGTGATGTCATCAGAGAGAATTCCAAAAAGAAAAGAATTTCCTCTGTAGTATTCAGCAGCTAATAAGTACAGGAAGGATTAAGATTTTTTAATAGAAGTAATTTACAAATCTGTTTAGCTTTCTGGCACCAGTTGATTTAAAAAAAAAAAAGGTTTTCACCGGAGTACCCCTTTAAACTGACACATCCTGTTCATAGATCCCTTTGTAGCAGTGTCCTCCTTATCATCACAGACAGGATTAAAATGAAAGGTGACACCAGTGTATAAATAAGACAGGATCTACAGTGCTTCACATTAGCTGATGTTAAGAGCTTAACTTCCCCCTCCTAACCGCACAATGATCTCTGCGCAGGTTACAGAGCATGTTTAGAAAACTCTCCCATACACGTTATTAGGGTCTGCTCCAGACTATTCTGCTTGCTGTAAAGCATTTCTCTAAATGATGTTAAAAACAATTCAAGCAAGATGGCAGCTCTCATAAAAACATATTACTCAAGAAAGGAAAAGTTACATTTAGAACATAGGAACAGATTAGGAAAAACAACATGTTTTAGTAAAGAAAATCATTCTAAGATACATTCACTTAGAAAGATTACAGATGATAGATAGATAGATAGATAGATAGATAGATATGAGATAGATAGATAAATAGATAGATAGATAAAGAATAAGTCAGCCAGCACTTTAGTTGATACCAAACTATTATATGGACCTGGCCTACAGGTGCACGCTACTAGGCTAGATATACAGCAACAGAAGAATGCAGCAGCACACTGCCAGCACAAGGATATAGGTGCAACATGAATATGCAGTTAAAACATGGAGAGCTAAACAGCTATGGTGTAATAGATGCAAATGTAAAACTATGAAATAGTGAGGCACTTAGCTCGCAAATTTGTCTCCGCCGGCGGTCAAATAGCTTGGACCATCCCACCACGATAAGGTGGCCTCATTGGGACGGACCCTACACTGTGAATATGCCTCTGTGTGAATATGCCTCTGTGTGAACAATTCAGTAAGCATGGCAGGGTCTGGAACATCCAAGACATTGGAGACAAATTTGCTAGCTAAGTGCCTCACTATTTCATAGTTTAAAATTTGCATCTATTACACCATAGCTGTATAGCTCCCCATGTTTTAACTGCATATTCATGCTTCATCTATATCTTTGTGCTGGCAGTGTGCTGCTGCATTCTTCTGTTGCTGTATATCTAGCCTAGTAGCGTGCACCTGCAGGCCAGGTCTATATAATAGTTTGGTATCAACTAAAGTGCTGGCTGACTTATTCTTTGTCTGTATTGCACATACGGGGCAGTGGCTACCTCCATGTTGGCCTTGCACCCCACCCACCTCTATCAGGTGTGTATATAAGGTGTCTTGGATGTTCCAGACCCTGCCATGCTTACTGAACTGTTCACACAGAGGCATATTCACAGTGTAGAGTCCATCCCAATGAGGCCACCTTATCGCGGTGGGACGGTCCAAGCTATTTGACCGCCGGCGGAGACAAATTTGCGAGCTAAGTGCCTCACTATCTCATAGTTTCACATTTGCATCTATTACACCATAGCTGTATAGCTCTCCATGTTTTATCTGCATGTTCATGTTTCACCTATATCCTTGTGCTGGCAGTGTGCTGCTGCATTCTTCTGTTGCTAGATAGATAGATAGATAGATAGATAGATAGATAGATATGATATAGATAGATATGAGATAGATAGATATGAGATAGATGGATAGATAGATAGATAGATAGATAGATGGATAGATAGATAGTTATAGATGAGATAGATGGATATGCGATTGATATGAGATAGATAGATATGAGATAGATAAATGGATATGAGATAGATAGATATGCAATAGATATATAGATATAAGAAAGATAGATATGAGATAGATGGATAGATATAGATGAGATAGATGGAAATGCGATAGATATGAGCTAGATAGATAGATAGCTAGATAGATAGATAGATAGATAGATAGATGATAGATAGATATGAGATAGATAGATATGAGATAGATGATAGATACATAGATAGATTTGAGATAGATATGAGATAGATAGATAGATAGATAGATAGATAGATAGATGGAAATGCGATAGATAGATAGATGATAGATAGATAGATAGATAGATAGATAGATATGAGATAGAAAGATATGAAAGAGAGAGAGATAGATAATGAGATAAATAGATAGATATTAGATAGATAGATATGATATAAATAGATAGATAGGTATGAGATAGATAGATAGATAGATATTTTACTATTCCCTTTATTGAATAGACAGTCTAGGAAAAGAACAAGATGCATTATAAAATGACATAGTACTACGATCAATGAAGTGGCTCCGCAATATGGGATATCAAGATTGTGATTGCAAGTAGGCCAATAAATTGAAGGTTAACAGTAATATAGAAAAGTACAGCCTTGATGTAAGTGGTGGTAATACTATCAGGCACAGCTACCTTCCTGTACAGATATTTCGGCTATTTATCCTATAGAGCTTGTTATTTTTTAATTTATTTTTAATTTATTTATTATTTTTGTTATTTATCCACTTTTCCAATTAATTAGTGTCAGTTCCCGTAAACACGACGTCTGGAAGCGATCCTTATTAATGCGCAACACATGCCGCACTGTGAAGAAGAACATTAAATCGTATAAACATGAAAGCTTGGGAGGAAAAAGAGCTCATGTGAAACATGTTGTTATTAGGTGACATAACATCGGCGCAGCCTGCCCCCTTGTGGTGATTTCATCCTAAACTCCAGTTACCATGGTGACCTTTACGGTATATAAAGTACTATATATTAAAGGGAGAATGCTTCTATATGGTATTTGATTTGTTTTTTCACAACCAGTAATAAATAGTATTGAAAAAACTGTACAGCACTGATTCCTTCTATAGAGTATGTGGTATTCTACCTATAAAGATACCAAAATAGAAGTTTTTCAGTAATAAGACTTAGTTCTTAGTGTTTCTGTTATCTTCATCAATAGTATATGCTCCTAGACCAGTGGTCTCCAAATTGTGGACCTCCAGATGTTGTAAAACTACAACTCCTAGCATGCCCGGACAGTCGTTGGCTGTCCGGGCCTGCTGGGAGTTGTAGTTTTGCAACATCTGGAGGTCCACAGTTTGGAGACGCCTGTCCTAGATACTTTGACATTGTCCATTCAATTCTGTAAATGTCAAAGGGACACGCTCAATTGGCAAGGTAAATGGAAACACCCAGTTGTCAATTCATATCTACATTTCGAGGAGGAATAAGGGCCCATTCCTTACTAAATTTCATTCTGCAAGTAATTGTATTTTTGCAACAGCTGGAGGCACTGGTCCATTGCATGGAAGAAGCACAAGTGTGCTTCAATAGGTGGGGTGGCTGATGTGTGGGAGGGAGAAAAGGGACCGTACACTTACAAACAAGGAATCATGGGACTTGTAGGTCAACGTGGGGAACTCCAACAGGAAATAGCCAGTTCACAAAAAGACAGCCACAGCGTTACGGTAATCTCCCAATATAGCCATTTAGCCCCAAGACAAGCATGGATCCTTCCTAAGCATGTCCATTACTGTCTGCCAGGTACGTACTAAAATCACATCATGGTGGATAACCCCTTTAAGGAGGATCTGCAGTTTTTCTCTCTTACTTATCTTGTATAACACAATATGGTTTTGTTAAAATTCTCATTTCCAGTTTACCATGGATATCAGATTTTGCCTTGAATTGAGTGGGAACTGTACATAAGAAAATCCATAGATAAAAAAAAAGAAGGGATGGGTCAATAGGAGACCAGGCATCTTTATGGAGTGTCTTTGTCCCTGGGACTATGTGTTAATGGTTGGGAACTGCTAAAAATCTGCGTTTGCATCCTGTTATATCAAAAAGCAAAGGTCAGGTGCATATCCGGCATATGGTCATCTCTTGGTCTAGCCACGTTTCCACTTTTGACCTTTAAAGAGATACTCCTCTGCTCAGCATTTGGAACAAACTGTTCAGAATGCTGGAGGTGTCGCTGGGAGCTTGTGACGTCATAGAACCGCCCACTCATGACATCACGCCCTACCCCCTTCAATGCAAGTCTATTGGAGGGGGCGTGATGGCTGTCACGCCCCCTCCCATAGACTTGCATTGAGGGGGCGTGGTATCATAAGGGGGCGGGGCTATAACCTCATGAGCTCCCAGCGCCAGCTCCGGCGTTCGGAACCGTTTTTTCCAAATGTTGAGCAGCGGAGTACCCCTTTAAGTCATGAGCAAACCTTCTAAGTTCAAAAAGAAAAGTGGTAGGTAGAAGAAATAGCATTACAATGTAGCGACACACAGGACGCGTTTCGGCCAGCTCGTGGCCTTCATCAACTGATCAGTTGATGAAGGCCACGAGCTGGGCGAAACGCATCCTGCGTGTCGCTACATTGTCATGCTATGCTATGCCATGCTGTAAATAAACACTCCAGGGGATTTGCATCCACTCGTGTGTGCCGGGATTTCTTCTACCTACCATATGCTTACTGGTCCATGAGCACCACATCACGGTACGAGTGCCGAATCCTTCTACTTCCAAAAAAAAAAAAGTGGACCTTTCCATTGTAGCTAGATAATACACTATAATAAAAACCTATTGTGTTTGCTAAAAACTCAACAGCCCTCAGTAGCTTTTGCCATCACTGGGATTTTAATGTTCACGTAGGCTACAAGTCCTATGTTATCTCAATCCTTGATGCCACCTGAATGCCCTACATGCTATAAAACCCCTTACGATAACATGCTGCATACTTTGTTAAATGAGATCAAAAGAAACATATAAGCTTTTCACACTGGCATTGCTCTTTGGGCCGATTGTTTGCTGGAGGGGAGAATTACCAGAAATCAGCCCAAATATTCTCATGAATACTGCCTCCAATAGACGGTTTAATATTGCGTTACATAAAGTATGTCAATTTATTGGCTCTAGACCTTGATTCTTATTACCTTGTTTAGTAGGTATGAATTTTTAGGGTGCGTTCACACATACGGGATCTGTAACTGCCGATTAGAAGCTGTGCTCAGTCATTTAGTTTACATTGAAATCTACAGAAGAAAATCCTGCGCATCAAATCTGCGTATGTGTGAACGTACCCTTTATGGGATTTCAAGGACTGACACTCTTTTCAAGCTGTGGCCGAAAACCAATATAAAAAAACAAAAACACATTTCAGGGCTACTATTCAGTTCAAGTAAAAGTTAACCTACTGTATCCTCCTTGACAAGTCAAAGTGAGATAGACCTTTACTGGTTTTTAAACCAAAGGGACGGCCATTGTCTGTGAAGAATCTAAATGTCCCCCAAATCCCCAAACTTTTCTAATTCTCCATCCCATTATTTTCTAAATAGTCGCAGTATTAGATATGTGTCTGAATCTTCCAAAGAGGAAGAGCTCTAATGGAGTACAATGGCTTCCCGAAACATCATGGATGACCCCCCTTTGTGCAACCAACCAGTTCCCAAGCTCATGGACTCCCACCAATGCTATCTTCTAGCATGTCAAGAACTTCAGATGGGTTTTACTTGCAATCGTCCATTTCCTTCCCATCTTTACCTATTTTGTGAAATATATCAGTGAACATCTGTAGATTTTTGGAGTTTTTCACAAATAATAAATGTGTTGAAGGAGGATAGTCATAACTTCAGCAAGAATAACAATAATACTTGTACAATAACCAGAAGTGATTATCTGTTACTCTGGCAACCTGTACTGAAAAAGACAATTGAGGCGCAGGGTGTCGTCTCCGTCTGCTCCCCCACCCATTTCTCCAGCCTTTCTATTCTGCGATGAATGCTCTAGAGCACTGGTCTTCAACCTGCGGACCTCCAGATGTTGCAAAACTACAACTCCCAGCAAGTCCGGAAGACCACTGCGGCCTTCGTCATCATCCAGCCCCCCCCCCCCCCCCTTTTTGTTTTGTACTCACCACCCCTCGGCGGGAAGTTAGGTTGAGCTGGTCCGGGCAATTTATGCTGCAGGGACCGTCCGGTGGGGATGGTTAGTCGTTGCGGGCTGTACATTTTCACCGGTGGGGCCTCCTCTCCGCGCTTTGGGCCCGGACTAGTAACGTTGCCTTGACGATGACGCACAGGGACTTTGCGCATGAACGTCTCTGGGGCCGGGCGAGAAGAGCGGAGAAGAGGCCCCCCCGGTGAAAATGGACAGCCCGCAACGACTAACCATCCCCACCGGACGGTCCCTGCAGCATAGATCGCTCGGACCAGCTCACCCTAACAGCTGTTTGCTGTCCGGGCATGCTGGGAGTTGTAGTTTTGCAACATCTGGAGGTCCACAGGTTGAAGACCACTGCTCTAGAGCGAGTCAGTAGGGGAGATTTATCAAAACCCGTGCAGAGGAAAAGTTCCTCAGTTGCCCATAGCAACCAATCAGATCGCTTCTTTCATTTTTTAACAAGGGCTCTGCAAAATGAAAGAAGCAATCTGATTGGTTGCTATGGGCAACTGGGCAACTTTTCCCCTGCACAGGTTTTGATAAATCTCCCCCAGTATTCCTTTTGCGTCACTTATGTAGTCTTTTATAATAACTCAGTGAAATAAACCAAAGTGTGCTCCACCTACTCACAGAAATCGGTGCCAGAGGCATGTACGGAGCTAAAGGAGATCTCATATTCATCTTGAAAGTCAATCATCGGGGGAGATTTATCAAAACCCGTCCAGAGGAAAAGTTGCTGAGTTGCCCATAGCAACCAATCAGATCGCTGCTTTCATTTTTCAGAGGCCTTTTGAAAAATGAAAGACAAAAAAGGAGGAAAAAAAAGGGAACGCGCCCCTAGTGAAGTACAGTAAAACAATAGTGTAGGAGAAAAAGGTGTGAATCTCCCTCATCATGTTGTGTTATGCTAAGAGCACAACAACTTTATTCGCATGTAGAGTGGGTCTTTGGCTCACAATCCCTCCGAACACTCCCTGAAGTCATCGGTAGTATCAAATGCAAATAACTGGCACCTTGTCCTGATGAAGGGCCAGAAACGCGTTGATGAGCTTATAATAAACGCTACCCGATTATACTCTTTAAGAGTCTGATCTCTTGAAATTCATTTGGTCCAGCGCTGCAGGAAAAATCCTTTTTTTATTTATTTTTTATTTTTTTGCCTTTGAAAAATGAAAGAAACAATCTGATTGGTTGCTATGGGCAACTCAGCAACTTTTTCTCTGGACAGGCTGGGATAAATTTCCACCAATGTACAGAAAACATAAGGCTTTATGATAGTCCAGGACCATGATGGACAGGCTAAAGGTAAGGACAGGTATCAGTTTGGTCATTTTTAATAATTCAATTTAATTTAATAATTTAATTAATTTCAATATTTCCAAGTATGTCCAGACAGCACAGTCTAATGGCCGATTCCTGCAACATGTATTGTGTGGCTGACCAACAAATTTTAGCTTGGGGACCACAATTAAAAAACATATTGTAAATGAACAAGAATAGAATATAGAATAATTGTGTTTGGTTGATAATAGAATACAATCCAAGCTTGTGCTTTACTCTAAATAGGGCTGCATTCACACCACGTTTTTGCAATACAGTTCCTGTATCAGGTTTTTGATGAAAAACAGATTCCTCAAAACCTGACTAAACGGGTGTACAAATTTCAACCCGTATACAGGTAAAAACCGTGTACGGTTTGAAAAATGATGTCCGGTTGCATCAGTTTTTTAAGAAAAAAATGTAAAAGTTTTTAACTTTTCACTCCATTTTGAATAAAGTTTCACTTGTTTGGTTGAAATTCCAAGAAAAAAAACTGTGCAAAGTAAAAAAAACGTATGATGCAAAGCGGATGGAACCATACGCACATACGGTTCTGTACGGTTCCCATTGACTCCCATGTTAAAAAAAACTTACATGGTTTAATACGGTTTTTCACCCGGACCAAAAAACGTGGTAGTCTACGGTTTTGGGTACGGGTAAAAAAAACGGACAAAACAGTATAAGACGCAAATCGGGCTAAACTGGATGATGCATTTGACATACGGTTTACAATGTCAAAGGGGTACTCCGATGGAAAACTTTTTTTTTTTTTTAATATATATATATATATATATATATATATATATATATATCAACTGGTGCCAGAAAGTTAAACAGATTTGTAATTGACTTCTATTAAAAAATCTTAATCCTTCCAGGACTTATTAGCTTCTGAATACTACAGAGGAAATTATTTTCTTTTTGGAACACAGAGCTCTCTGCTGACATCACGAGCACAATGCTCTCTGCTGACATCTCTGTCCATTTTAGGAACTGTCCAGAGCAGCAGATGTTTGCTATGGGGATTTTCTCCTACTCTGGACAGTTCCTAAAATGGACAGAGATGTCAGCAGAGAGCACTGTGCTCATGATATCAGCAGAGAGCTCTGTGTTTCAAAAAGAAAAGAATTTCCTCTGCAGTATTCAGCAGCTAATAAGTACTAGAAGCATTAATATTTTTTCATAAAAGTAATTTACAAATCAGTTTAACTTTCTGGCACCAGTTGATTTAAAAAAAAATAAAATAAATAAAAGTTTTCACCAGAGTACCCCTTTAAGTCAATGCATACGGTTTTCTATACGGTTCCATATGGTTTTTAACTTGAAACCGTATACGGGAACTGTATAGTAAAGACGTGGTGTGCATGCACCCTAATACATGTGGGACTGGGACCAGCAATTTGTTGCAATATCAGCAGCTTGGGAACCACTTTGGACAGTTGCAGTCACAATACTATCAATGACTAGAGCAGTTTTCCCACCCAGAGTGTCTCCAGCTGTTACAAAATACAACTGGTGAGAGTTCGGGTTTTGCAATAGCTGGAGGTACCCTGGTTTGAAAACAGTGGACTAGAGGAACGCTATAGCATTAATGAGGTCTGGTATTAAGTTTAAAACTAAGTGGCATATGGGCATAGGTTGGAGGATTAGGTGTCCTCTTGGTGCTAGTGCTGGAGCGCCACTTACTGGTCATAAAGTCGGCACATGGCACTTGACACTAAACTCCAGTTTTATAGAGAAAATCAGGACAAAATATAGATTATTTTTAAACAGCATGCCACCTGGGAACTTGCAGACCCTATACTATCCAATAATACAGCAGAGTTTTCCAACCAGGGTGCTTCCACCTGTAGCAAAACTACAACTATCAGCATGCTCAGGGAGTTGTAGTTTTGCAACAGCTGGAGGCACCCTGCCTGGGAAACACTGGACAAAAGGTCTCATACTAGGTTAAGAATTAAGTGAGATATGGGCGTAGGTTGGAGGATAAGGTGTGCCCTTGGTGCTAACATCTCTGTCAATGCCATATAGCTGGCACATGGCACTATAGAAAATACCTTTAAAGGGGTTATCCAGGAAAAAAATGTATTTTACATATCAACTGGCTCCAGAATGTTAAACAGATTTGTAAATTACTTCTATTAAAAAATCTTAATCCTTTCAGTACTTATGAGCTGCAGATGTTGAGTTGTTCTTTTCTGTCTAAGTGCTCCCTGATGACACGTGTCTCGGGAACTGCCCAGTTTAGAAGCAAATCCCCACTTCAGCAGCTGATATTTATTGAAAGGATTAAGATTTTTTAATAGAAGTAATTTACATATATGTTTAACTTTCTCGAGCCAGATGATATATATATATAAAAAAAGTTTTTTTTCCTGGAATACCCCTTTAAATTGGTCTTTTACTCAAAACAATTTTGAAACACTGAGATTGTTTTGTTTTTCTTGGTGCTATGCTTAATATTCATTGTTTGCCAACCAAGGTGCCTCCAGCTGTTGCAAAACTACAATTCCCAGCATGCCCGGACATCCTTCAGCTGTCCGGGCATGCTGGGAGTTGTAGTTTTACAACAGCTGGGGGGCACCCTGTTTGGGAAATACTGTTAAAGGGGTTAGTCAGGAAAAACTTTTTTTTTATATATATCAACTGGCTCCAGATTTGTAAATTACTTTAAAAAATGTAATCCTTTCAGTACTTATGAGCTGCTGAAGTTGAGTTGTTCTTTTCTATCTAAGTGCTCTCTGAAGACACCTGTCTCGGGAACTGTCCAGAGTAGAAGCAAAAATCACCATAGCAAACCTCTTCTACTCTCTGCAGTTCCCGAGACAGACAGAAGTGTCAACAGAGAGCACTGTTGCCAGACAGAAAAGAACAACTCAACTTCAGCAGCTGATAATTATTGGAAGGATTAAGATTTTTTTACTAGAAGTAATTTACAAATCTGTTTAACTTTCTGGAGCCAGTTGATATATATATATATATATATATATATATATATATATATATATATATATATATATAAAAATATAAGTTTTTTTTTCCAAGAATACCCCTTTAATATTAGTAAATAATAAATTGGTTTGTAATAGTCCAGTAGGTTTCTTTGACCTCGAAGATGAAGGTTTGTTATCCTCCTAGAAGAAGTCAAACCTATTAAGGAGAACAATATGCTGCCATACAGTAAGCATAATGGCCATACAGGAACCAAATGACAATACCGCCAAGATCAATGCAGTCAGTAAGTTTTGTTGCCACGAACCATTCATGGCTATTGATTTTTCATAAAGAATTTCTAAATATCTATCCCATCAGTTAAGAGTCTATAGATTTGTATCTCATTCTCCAGTTTCTAGTTGAGTGTGTGCAGTTGTTCTCTGTTATCAGTTATTTACTATCTATGGAAGAGGCCATCATTTCAGCCAGACAGAAAATGTATTGGACAAAATTAGCATTGTTCATAACCATCAATATATCTAAGACACCAAACTTGTTGTTCATAGTAATGTTATTATATTATTGTGTTATAGTAATAAATCAATAGTAATAAAGGAAATCTATAAAATGTAACAGAAGGCAGAATTGCATTGTTAAACTTGTAAAACATATATATACCGTATATACTCGAGGCCCCTAAGCCGAGGCCCCTAATTTCACCCCAAAACCTAGGAAAAGTTATTAACTTGACTATAAGCCTAGGGTGGGAAATACATCATCCCCCCCCCCCCATGTCAGCATCCCCCTGTCATCATCCAGACCCCCTCATCATCACCCACATCATCATCACCCTGTCATTATCACCCTCATCACCATCCCCCTCGTCATCACCCCCCCTTCATCATCACCGCCTGTCAATCCCTTCATCATCATCCAGACCCCCCTTTTGTTTTCTACTCATCTCCCCAGTTGTTCCTTTTGGATGGGAAGGAAGGGTTAGCTGGTCCGGGCCATCCATCTTCGGCCATCTATGCTGCAGGGACCGTCCGGTGGGGAGGGTTAGTGGTTCTGGGCTGTCCATCTTCAGGCCCTCTTCTCCGCTCCGGGCCGGCCACAAACTAGTGACGTTGCATTGACGACGTCCCTGCACGGTGGCGTCAATGCTGTGTCACTAGTTCGGGGCCGGCCCGGAGAGGAGAAGAGGGCCTCCCGGTGAAGATGGACAGCCCAGAACGACTAACCCTCCCCACCAGACGGTCCCTTCAGCATAGATGGCTGAAGATGGATGGCCTGGCCCATCCCCTCACAGCTAAGCCAGAAGCGTTTTTTTGTTCACTCCAGTATAAGCCGAGGGGGGGGGGGGGGGCATTTTCAGCACAAAAAATTGTGCTGAAAAACTTGACTTATACTCGAGTATATGCGGTACATATATATATATATATATATATATATATATATATATATATATATATACAGTATATGTATTATAAAGCTAGGGGGAGTATTGTGAATCCTGCACAGTGAAATGCCTTTTACTTAGCTTTCTCAGTCTTGTGAATATTTGTCTGAAGCTATATCACAGCTCTTTGGGAGACTGGAAAAGCTAGACGGCACAAAGTACAAAGCACAGGGCTCACAGTACTTCCTCAGCTTTTCCAGTCTACTGAAGAGAACAACTTTCTGGTAAGAAAGACATACTGTAGCTCTTCAGAACACTGGGAAATCTGGATGGCACACATATTGCATGCCACCCAGCTGTCTCAGTCTTCTGAAGCTCCAGCAGCGATAAGCTGTTTCTTTTCCCTGCACTCCAGTCCTTCTTATACCCTTTCTTTTCCCCCACACTGATGCCTTCCCTCCCCACCCTCACATTCCTCTCAGCCCTCAATAACTCTTCTATCCCCACCTGGCCCATCCCTTCTCCCTACCTCCACACTAACTATTCTCTGAACCTGCCTGCTGGACAGTTAGATCATACTTTACCATGGAGTTGGTCTGGCAGCAGGATGTTTAAAACTCCCGAGCATATTTTGCAGCCTGAGTCTAACACCATCAGGGGATTTATTTGAAAATCCTGTAAATTTACATGGAACTTCCCATACATCTCCTCACGGTATTACTCTAGGGCTATAAAGACATTCCTTAAATTTTTTTTTTTACATTTAAACATGTATATCCCGAGATTCATAAAAATATCTCCAGCCATTCAGAAGTTATGCTGGAACATTGGAACATGTGATTAAACCTGCAGGGCTGAGTTTGTGGGAGGGGCATGGGCCTATATAATGCCCACAATCCATTTCCTCGGGCGTGTCTTGTGTTCATGCACCCACCCAACCCTACCTTTTCTTTTCCATTTCTACTACAGGGTACACTTTCATTTGCGGTTATGGCACACCTCAGCCGCTTATTAAGTATATGGTATTTATGTGTTATTGTAAGGTGGTTACTGGTAAGTTGTCATGTTTTAAGCCCCGAGCACAATCACTAGTGTATTCTTCTTACTGTAGTATATGATTATAGGAATGACACAACTACACATATCACTAGTGTATTCTTACTATAGTATATGATCACTATTGAAACTGCTAAAACTCTCATTATTGCTTTGATTCACTCCCGCCTCGACTACTGTAACTCTTTACTATAGGCCTTCCTTTCTCCAAACTCTCTCCTCTCCAGTCCATCCTTAATGCCGCAGCCAGACTCATCTTCCTCTCCAGCAGCTACACCGATGCCTCCTCCCTGTGCCAGTCACTACACTGGTTACCAATTCAGTCCAGAATACAGTACAAAATCCTCAGTCTCACACACAAAGCTCTCCACAATGCTGCACCTCCCTACATCTCCTCTCTCATCACTGTCTACCATCCTACACGTTCTCTCCGATCTGCTAATGATCTCACACTAACATCTTCTATAATCCGAACGTCTCAATCCCTTCTCCAAGACTTTACTTGTGCTGCACCGGTTCTCTGGAATGCTATCCCTCAATCCCTCAGACTAAACAACAACATCCATAGTTTTAAACGTGGCCTAAAAACACATCTCTTCAGACAGGCCTAAAACAGTTTCTTATCGGCGTCAACATATCCCCAACATATCCTCAACATATCCCCAACATATGCCCAACATATCCCCAACATATCCCCAACATATCCCCAACATATCCTCAACATATCCCCAACATATCCCCAACATATCCTCAACATATCCTCAATATATCCCCAACATATCCCCAACATATCCCCAACATATCCCCAACATATCCCCAACATATCCTCAACATATCCCGAACATATCCCCAACATATCCCCAACATATCCCCAACATATCCCCAACATATCCCCAACATATCCCCAACATATCCCCAACATATCCCCAACATATCCCCAACATATCATCAATATATCCCCAACATATCCTCAACATATCCTCAACATATCCCCAACATATCCCCAACATATCCCCAACATATCCCCAACATATCTTCAACAGATCCTCAACATATCCCCAACATATCCCCAACATATCCCCAACATATCTTCAACAGATCCTCAACATATCCACAACATATCCTCAATATATCCCCAACATATCCCCAACATATCCCCAACATATCCTCAACATATCCCCAACATATCCTCAATATATCCCCACATCTCTTCTTTGAATAGTTATTGTGTAATTTTATGTCTGATACTTGTCTTTGTTTGTACCCCATAATTGTAAGCGCTGCAGAATCTGTAGGTGCTATATAAATAAATAAATAAATGATCATAGGAGTGACACAACTACACATATCACTAGTGTATTCTTACTGTAGTATATGGTCATAGGAATGACACAACTACACATATCACTAGTGTATTCTTACTGTAGTATATGGTCATAGGAATGACACAACTACACATATCACTAGTGTATTCTTACTGTAGTATATGGTCATAGGAGTGACACAACTACACATATCACTAGTGTATTCTTACTGTAGTATATGTTCATATGAATGACACAACTACACATATCACTAGTGTATTCTTACAATAATATATGATTATAGGAATGACACAACTACACATATCACTAGTGTATTCTTACAATAATATATGATTATAGGAATGACACAACTACACATATCACTAATGTATTCTCACTGTAGTATATGATCATAGGAATGACACAACTACACATATCACTAGTGTATTCTTAGTGTAGTATATGGTTATAGGAGTGACACAACTACACATATCACTAGTGTATTCTTACTGTAGTATATGATCATGGGGATGACAGAACTACACATATCACTAGTGTATTCTTACTGTAGTATATGATCATAGGAATGACAGAACTACACATATCACTAGTGTATTCTTACTGTAGTATATGGTCATAGGAGTGACACAACTACACATATCACTAGTGTATTCTTACTGTAGTATATGATCATAGGAGTGACACAACTACACATATCACTAGTGTATTCTTACTGTAGCATATAGTCATAGGAATGACACAACTACACATATCACTAGTGTATTGTTACTGTAGTATATGTTCATATGAATGACACAACTATACATATCACTAGTGTATTCTTACTGAAGTATATGGTCATAGAAGTGACACAACTACACATATAACTAGTGTATTCTTACTGTAGTATATGGTCATAGGAATGACACAACTACACATATCACTAGTGTATTCTTACTGTAGTATATGTTCATAGGAGTGACACAACTACACATATCACTAGTGTATTCTTACTGTAGTATATGGTCATAGGAGTGACACAACTATACATATCACTAATGTATTCTTACTGTAGTATGTGATTATAGGAATGACACAACTACACATATCACTAGTGTATTCTTACTGTAGTATATGATCATAGGAGTGACACAACTACACATATAAGTAATGTTCTGCTAATGTAGTATGTGATCAATAATGTACTATGTGGTGTAGTATGTGATCTGCTACTAATGTAGAATGTTATTAGTATTGAAGTATTTGTGGTAGTATGTGTTCAGTAATGTACGATGTGATCAGTATTGTAGTATTTGATCAGTAATGTAGTATGTGATCAGTAATGTAGTACGTGATCAGTAATGTAGTACGTGATCAATAATGTAGTACGTGATCAGTAATGTAGTATGTGAACAGTAATGTAGATCGTGATCAGTAATGTAGTATGTGATCAGTAATGTAGTATGTGATCAGTATTGTAGTACGTGATCAGTAATGTAGTATGTGATCAGTATTGTAGTACGTGATCAGTAATGTAGTATGTGATCAGTAATGTAGTATGTGATCAGTATTGTAGTACGTGATCAGTAATGTAGTATGTGATCAGTAATGTAGTATGAGATCAGTATTGTAGTACGTGATCAGTAATGTAGTATGTGATCAGTAATGTAGTATGTGATCAGTAATGTAGTACGTGATCAGTATTGTAGTACGTGATCAGTAATGTAGTATGTGATCTGTAACTAAGTATGTGATGTAGCATGTGATCTGCTACTAATTTAGTATGTGATATAGTATGTGATCTGGCTACAGATATAACTAATATAGTAATGTTTGTGTTCAGAAGACTGAAATGACTACACATATTACTAATGTGCAACCTAAGTAGTATGTGATAATAACAGTAACACAACGACACATATAAGTAATGTCATTAATGCTGCATAATCTTAATTGTCAATTACTGCGTAATTTGTAAGTGCTATATACATATATTTATATATATATATATATATATATATATATATATATATACAAAAAATAACAGATAAGCAGCACAACCAAGCAAAAGGGTGCAGTAGAATTAGGTGCAAGCGGCCAGTTGGTCCCGGTCATGGACCCCAAAATTCAGTAGAAGAAGATAGTTGTAGCACTCCAGATAGGGCCAATACATTTTTTTCAACTATCTGGAGTGCTGCGACTATCTTCTACTATATATATATATATATATATATATATATATATATATATACATATATACATATATATATATATATATATATATATATATATATATATATATATATACATGATGATTATTATTATTGTTATTATTATTCTTAGCTACGAGTGTAGACTACAGATATAACTAGTATAACTACAGGTATAACAGGAATAACTAGTGTGCTACAAGTTTATACTACACACATAACTATGTGCTACTATGCTATTATACATTCATAAGCATAAAATTATTATACATATATCGTGTGTAGTACTGTATGTGTTCATAGGAGCAAATTGAGTAGACATGTAAGTGACATGTATAATATGTGATACTAAGGTAGTTTGTGCTAAAGACGAGAAATACTGTATAACTAAAGTGCTACTTATGTAGTATATAGTACTTAATAAGATAGTATGTTTTATCATAAGTACAGTGCCCTGGAACTAAGGGAACTCCAAATAACAAATAGATAGTAATAATAATAATAATAATAATAATAATAATAATAATAACAATAATAATAATAATAATAATAATAATAATAATTATTATTATTATAATACTATAAGTCTTTTGGAAATTGATAAAAAGCACATTGTGATTTCCCATCATCATATGTTTAGCCCAATAACAACCCCAGCCCTGCTTACCTCTTATATATAGACATTTATGTAAGAACACGCAATCACATGCTGTATCTAGACATTATCCTCTTCTGGAAACACTGTGTATTCAGTCTATGGTTAGCCTAGTCAACTATGTGTGTCTGTCCATGTTCCACAATCTACCATTGCATCTCATTCCAAACCCTTTTACCCTGAACAAGAATTATCAAAGGAAGACAAAACACAGAATTGAGTTTGATCACATTTTTTTTTTTGTCAGGAAAGAGATTACGTCTGTCACATGAATCAAGTTCAACATGTGTAAATTTGACATATTGTACATCAGACGGGCTTATTCAGCACTGCCAGTATTGGAACAGCAGCCAAGCAGACAACACAGTGGAAGGGCAATGGACTCAGGGTTGATCAGTTGGCAGAATGTGGGTTCCCAGCCTCCCAGCTGTCTTTTTGACCAATAGGGGGCGTTCAGAGAATCCACATTGAGTCACAGGGGGATCAGGCTGCCTACATTATGCCAAGTGAATGCCCAGCTGTGTGCCCTACTATCCCTTCCCTTTTATTACACATTCAACAGTACTGCCGTAGAAGTCCTTTCGATTCAACATACAAGAAATGCCATCATTTTGCATTGTAAATGTTTTCAATATTAAAATACATATTTAAAAAAAAAAACTATTTTTCCATCTCCGAGTACACCCTCAACCCCCCCCCCCTCCCTACCCAACCCACCTTTCACCGGTTTACCAGCATTTAAATAAGAAAGAATGAAACACACACAGAATGTGCCAAGCTGCTGTTAACCCCTTCAGAACTGAAAGGGTTAAACCAGCTCAGCCTCCCTGAGCAATCAGGCGTGGAATACTGAAAGGATTTTGTGTAACCTCTGCAGCCAGATGAATATCCATAAATTTAGTCGTCCCCAATCACCCATTGGAAAAGATTGTTTTTAATTTAATAAGAAGCAGCAAAAACCATTTTCATTTGCGTTCAATATGTGGTTTAGTTAGAATTGGTCCTCATATAACGTTACAGAAAAACAAAGGATTCGTGACTGTCAATCATTTGGAAGTAAGGCAGTCTTATCTTATCCATAAGGCAAATCATATGTAAATGTATCAATATGTTAGTAAAAGCAAACAAGATCTTTTCGGTCTTTTTGTCCGTGAAACAAGAAACAAATTGGGTTGTTATCTTTGGCTTTAGCTCCTCTTGAATTTCCAGACCAAACAAAAATTGTATGTTTTGTGATGTTATTGTTAGTTTGTTTATTTGTTTGTTTTTAATCCCTTTTTAATATTGGATAAATCCTTTCATTAGTCCATTAAAAAAAAAACTGAGCAATAAGGGCCAACAAATCTCACAACAGGCACAGAATGCCCTTTTCATTAAAGGATCTCTAGGGTTTTGTCCCTATCTGCCCCACTTGGCAAGCACTCTCTCCTGCCATCGGAAAAAGGCTTATTCATACTGTATGTCATCCTTGAACGGACTTCCTTCACGTTTCCCAGCTCCCAGGGAAAAAAAAGAAATAAATAAAAAAATACAAAAAAACATTGCTGCATTCATTAAAACCAACCTCACACCAAAGTGGATTCAGAAAGTCTATCAATGATAACAATAAAATGTATAAAAAAATACTCAGTTTTTTTTTTTAAACTATCAAGCCTGGTAACTCATCTTAGAGATTGGGAACATCTCAAATGTCACAGATTTTACCTCGACTTTTAACAGCAGCAAAACGTTTAGTATCATTTCAAGGTTTTTCATGTTTTTCATACCTCACATTCCCGGGAGCCAGAGATTGTATATGTACAGGGTCCTGATCCATTAACCAATACATCCATGGGTTCTGTGTTGGAAGGTTTGTAGTCCACGTAGTACTCCTGTAATGGAGAGTTTATTTGTCTTTCGGACTCTCTGGCCTTTTTCCGCCTTCTCTTCATCATGGAGCTTTGCTGCAGTTGCTTCATGCTGGCTGGATACCTTTTCCATGATACATAGATGACTAATAAGATCATAGCCACAGACAGGAAAAGTGCCACGCTCCCGGCTATGATTTTATGGAAGGAAACATGCTCGTATTCTTGTTCTGCCATGGGTGTCTGAAGGCCAGGAGAAGGGCTTGGTGTGTATGAAGTTGGAGATACACTCACCAACTTGTACACTGTAGGCTTGGGTACAAATTGTGGTTTTGGGGGAGCTTTGGTTGTTTGATAAGCTCTTTCGGTCACCAACACAGGGGTTTCACTGCAGATATTGTATGTTTCCACGGCATCAATAACCTTCTCACCTTGGATATGTTTAGGGCCAGCGCAGATCATGATGCTCTCTTTGTTGCCCTTAAAGTTTTTAAGCCAGAAAACCAGCGGGCAAATGGTTTTGCTGCATTCCCACATGTTTCCAGACAGTGTTATAGAGGTCAGAGATATCCAAGCATTTATGGTTTCCTGGGTGACATTGGTGAGCTTGTTGGAATCCAGATTGAGCTTTTGTAGATTGGGGAGACATTGGAAGGTCCCAGGTTCAATGTTCTGTATGTCATTTCCTGACAGGTCAAGGTTGTGCAGGGCACTCCAAGTCCAAGTTAATCCTTGGCTAATGGACCTGATCCTATTCCACTGCAGATATAGAGAATGCAAGTTGGATAGACGAGGAAAGTGAGCAAAGTTCACCTTAGAGAACTGGTTATGCTCCAGGTGGAGCTCCTTCAGCTTCAGGAGACCAGCAAAGGCATTGCGAGACAAACTCCTGAGCCGGTTGTAACCCACATCCAAGAATTCCATGTTGCGGCAGTCCTGAAATACCCTAACTGGCACAGTTTTCAGAGAGTTGGACCGTAGATGCAAACTCAGAAGCTTACGAAGACCCTTGAACTGCTCAGATTGGAGCACCTGAAGCTTGTTGTAGGATAGATCCAAATTTCTGAGGTTAGGGACAGGGTGGAAAGTGGCATTGGCTAGATTGGTAATTTTGTTAGAACTCAAAATAAGCTCCTTCAGCCTTCTGATACCCTGGAAGGCATCCTCATCCACCGAGCTAATATAGTTGTGGTCAAGGTAAAGCCAGACCAGCTGGTTAAGGCCAGAGAACTGGTTCGACTTCAACTTTTGGATGCTGTTGTAACGTAAAGACAATCCCTGTGAGCCACCTGAAATATTCTGCGGGATGTCTCTGAAGGCATGGGACTCACAGTACACAATCTTCCCATCACACCGGCAGTTCTTTGGACAAGCTTTTTGTGCCCCCACAACAATCACTATGAATAGTACAGGTAGCAAAACCAGGGATAAACTCATGCCTTTCAGTTGATTCATCGGTTGGAACCCTGCAAAAACATAAGGATACAAGGGATTGAAATCATGTAAAAGAGGACAATATGGATGAACTGAGCTTTCTTCATAACTCCCACCCACCCCTTGCAATTATATTAATCTTATTAATCTAGTCACATTATAACAAATAAGCCCTGCAAGCTTCAGAATGAGAAGATCATGTTGAGGCTTGGTGTAATGCAGCCCTATTATCATTGGGGTCTTCAGACTGCACCATCATAATTCCTAAATAGATTACCACACCCTTTGAACTGGAATTGTGGAACAAAAAGAATTTAAAAAAAATTAAAGTGTACCCAATGGCATTGACATACCTGCCAGTCACCAGGGCATCAAGCTATGTAATTGGTCATGCATACATGTTAACCCTGCTCAACATATACATGTATGTTGCGATCTGGTACCATACTTATAGGATAACTTATTATTGTAACGGTTACTAACCCAGATTAGTTAAGGTAGAGTTTGAATCCTTTTGCCCTGCAAGGGGACCATAGACAATAAGCAATGATGGGATGGGGTAATGACTGAATGAATTTTTCTTTTTCCCCCCTGTATACAACTCCTAGTGGCTGGAATTTAATTAAAGTGATGCAGTGTTTGCATATTGTTGCTTGCAATGGAGCGATCTATACAGGGAAAAGAAGCTGGTCAAATTGGGGTTGAACCCATTCAGGCTACAACTATTTGTAGATATCTATTCACTCTGAAGGGGCACAGTCTACTCCTATCGCTCCATGTTTTTCACTCCCCTGTCCATTGACTTTAAGAACGAGGAGTAGATCTGACCTTGCTAATGGTGCTCGTGGAACAGAAACACATATTTTTGCTAGTGGAAAAGGTTCAATAAAAAGATTGCATAGGAGAGGTTATATAGTAGCAGGGTTGCGGAGTAAGAGACAATTGAGACATAGGGGACATTTCTGGGGGTTTCTGAAATAATGCAGTCTTGGCTCCTTGTTTCCAATCTTAGCCTCATTTCTATAGGACATGGGCGTTTTGTAAAATCTAAAAAAGGCCACGATGGGAAGAGAACAGGTTAAAAATGTTAAAACCCCCAGCTGGCATTTCCTTGTTGTCTGCTACTAAAGAGGCTTCTCTATGCAATGAATGCATCAGATTCAGGAGCTGGGAATGAATCCTTTGGCACTGTGGAGGAAGCCTGAACATGGCATATCTCCTCCGACTGTCATACACTGTAGTCATTGCTTCGGGTCTGTCTGTAATACTGTGCATGGAAAGAGAACCATGCAACGCTAACCAGCACCGTACATTGTGCAACTTCTGCACTAAGTCCAGGGGATCAAGTTGGAACAATAGTCAATAAAGGGAGAGGAACAATTTGGATGAGGAGGCAGTACAGCCCTGTGGATAACTGAGATGGTGTGGTCAACATAGGTGGTCATCAAAATGGAGTGGTCAGCACAGGTGGTCATCGAAATGATACTATTTACTATAAGGTAGAGCTAGATGTACCTGCTGTTACCTACAGGTGTATGCCACTAGAAATGGATGGATTTTTTGTAGGTCTATAGATGCAGGAGATATATGTCTAAAGGTTTCATTAGACTGATCTTCATAGGACCAGTTCCAGACAGGAGCTATCGTATCATCCAGGTGAACGCTATATGTCTCCATGCATGTTTGTCTGTATGCAGGCATGTCCGTATAGCCCTGAAATATACAGGTATTACACTGCGCTTGCATTGGTGCATGCACTCAACTGAGCAAAGCATCACCTTGCATGTTTTATGGCTAGAGTAATGGCAATTCCAGCATTTAAAACCAGACTTGCTAGCTTTATTTCCCCCTCTTACCCGAATGGTCCTTGCAAGCATCAAGGCAGAAACTTCACTTACCCATCCTCCGTCTCTCCCGGCGATTCCTTCGTCCTTTTCTCAGGGATTGTCTCGGGAAACGTCTCCTTTTTTGCCTGTTAATTGTGAAGCAGCAGTTCCTTCATGGTCCATACAGGTCTCTGTGTCAAACCATCCTGTTGCCAGACCGATCCCCCCACCCTCCCCTTCTGTATATATGTATATAGGGGATTTTTTTTTTTTTTTTATTCCCTTTTTTTATGACAAAGTTTATCTCCTTGTTTTCTTCATAGGGTTCTATATGGATGAAGAGGTCGAAGAAGAAGAAAAAGAAGAAGAAGAAGAGAAAAAAAAAAGTCTTCTGTGGCTTGCAAAAGGAGATTCGGATCAAAGAAGAATTCCTGCTATTGGATGTAATGGGAAGTAGATGTTGCAGCCTGCAAGGGAAGGTATAGAACTTCTGTGCAAAATCTTCGCAATACCTAACCAGCCTTGCCCACCACCGCCTGCCATCCTTAGATGTCCATCCTCAGTCCCATCTACTCCTTGGTGCTGCCAGATGCCATGAGGCCAAGAATGGGGATGTCCAGAACCCCAAGTTTAGACCCAAGTGTCGCCTGCTTTTTCTATATAGCTGTGAAGGTTTACACTGCTATGTAGCTGTGTCGAAAAGCAGCTGGGATTCAGGAGATTTTTTTTTTTTTCCCAGAGACTGCTGATGCTCAGTAGCTTGCTTTTTCATGCCTGAGTTTCAGCTATAGAGTGACCCCTGCTGGATGAACGAGAGGAGACACAGCGAGCCTGGCTTGTCATTGCAATGCAATGCAGGCTCTCTCGCTCTTTCACCAAAAAAAAAAAAAAACAATTAACTCCCTCGCCTCTGAGAGCCATTTGTGCAATTGATGAATGGATTAGACGTCAGAGGTTCTAGGATCCCTGACCGAATTCTGCCGCCGCCTCCTTGATAGGAATGTGCTCCAGATGTGGGTTTTATCTTGTTTTTATAAAACAAATATAGAATAAAAAAAAAAAAAATAATCTGTATAAATAATTCAGGGCGGACGAAAGAGGGTAGTGGTACGTAATACAACCCGGTTCTCTAGTCAATGCTTATTGTAACTTGTCATTTGTTATGATATAGGCGGTGGTCTTCAAACTGTGGACCTCCAGTTGTTGCAAAACTACAACTTCCAGCATGCTCGGACAGCCGTTGGCTGTCCGGGCATGCTGGAAGTTGTAGTTTTCCAGCAGCTGAAGGTCCACAGTTTGAAGACCACTGGTATGCCCCCAAGCAATTTTGCATTGTCCGAGCTGGGTCTAGGTCACCAAACTTTTTCGTTGCCCAGGACATGCTGGAAGTTGTAGTTTTGCAACAGCTGGAGGGCCACAGTTTGGAGACCACTGGTAAACCAACAATCTACTGTGCACTGTCCAAGCTGGGTCTAGGTCATCAAAATTATACTTTCCCCAAGCTACAGTTCTTTCTTATGTCCTTTCTTAGACTCTTTTATCTGGGCATGCTGGAAGTTGTAGTTTTGCAACAGCTGGAGGTCCACAGTTTGGAGACCACTGGTATGCCACAAGCCACTTTGCATTGTCCAGGCTTGGTCTAGGTTACCGATCTTATTTGTTGTCCAGGACATGCTGGAAGTTGTAGTTTTGCAACAGCTGGAGGGCCACAGTTTGGAGACCACTGGTAAACCAACAATCCACTGTGCACTGTCCAAGCTGGGTCTAGGTCATCAAAATTATACTTTCCCCAAGCTACAGCTCTTCCTTATGTCCTTTCTTAGACTCTTTTATCTGGGCATGCTGGAAGTTGTAGTTTTGCAACAGCTGGAGGTCCACAGTTTGGAGACCACTGATATACCAACAATCCACTGTGCACTGTCCAAGCTGGGCCTAGTCATCAAAATTATCCTTTGCCCAAGCTACAGCTCTGCCTTATGTCCTTTATTGGCTCTTTTGTCCAGGACATGATGGAAGTTGTAGGGCCACAGCTGGAGGGCCACAGTTTGGAGACCACTGGTATATCAGCAATACACTGTGCACTGTCCAAGCTGGGTCTAGGTCACCAAACTTATCCTTTGCCCAAGCTACAGCTCTGCCTTATGTCCTATATGGGCTCTTCTGTCCTTTGTAGGATATTTCTCAGGTCATCCCTATTTGTCTCGAGCACTTCTAGGGTCCCAGCAGACCAAAAGTAACCTAGTTCTTTAGGACTTTTTCCTTATATAAAACCTGGGTCGCAGTTGCCTCCTTGACGGTGACAAATAGACAACACTGGAGATGAACTACATCGGTTCTCATTTTCCATTCTCTCCTTGGATTATTAACTATATTAGGATTTTACTCTATGCACCAAGGTAAATAGATTTTACTATAGACACAGGTACAGTACATAAATATGCAAATAATTCATAGCTCTTCTATTTGCATACATTGAAATGACGGGATATGCAGTGCCATTCATTCATCTTGATGTTTCCATCTAAATGTTTACGTTTTGTCTAGATGCAGATAAGTTGATGTGAAATTAGGAAGAACTGAAATATTAAGACCAAGGGCAGGTGAGTTTGTTACTTGGCACAATACGTTATGATAGAAAAAAACTATTATCGCATTGCAGTCCCTATGAGTTTAAGGGGTGCTCTCATTTGGACGGCCCCTTTATAAATTGAATTAGCCCAAAATTAGCAGTGCATTAGTGTTCATTTGACTTCTGGGCCCCCCCAATGATCAGCAGACGAATCTCCATACAGCATGTCGCTAATAATTACTTTGCAATGCTTAAAGGGGTACTCCGGCGCTAAGACATCTTATCCCCTATCCAAAGGATAGGGGATAAGATGCCTGATCGCGGGAGTCCGGCCGCTGAGGACCCCCGTGATCTTCCACGCCGCATCCCGTTAGAATCAGCCCCTGGAGCGTGCTGTCACGCCCCCTCCATAGGCTTGCATTGAGGGGGCGGAGCATGACGTCACACGGGGGCGGAGCCGTGACGTCACTATGCTCCATCCATGTGATCGCTAGTAATCAGACCCGGAGCAAACACGCTCCGGGGGCTGATTCTAACGGGTTGCGGCTTGGAAGATCTCGTGGGTCCCCAGCGGCGGGACACCCGCTATCAGGCATCTTATCCCCTATCCTTTGGATAGGGGATAAGATGTCTTAGCGCCGGAGTACCCCTTTAAAGGGGTATACCGTAAGGAAAAAAATATTTTTAAAAGAAGTGGTACCAGAAAGTTATACAGATTTGTAAATAACTTCTATTTAAAAATCTTAATCATTCCAATACTTATCAGCTGCTATATGTCCAGGAGAGTTTTTTTTTCACATCAACTGGATCCAGAAAGTTGAACAGATTTATAAATTTCTTTTATTAAAAGATCTTAATCCTTCCAGTACTTACCAGCTGCTGTATACTACCGAGGAAGTTGGGTTGTTCTTTTCAGTCTGACCACAGTTCTTTCTGCTGACACCTCTGTCGATGATAGGAACTGTCCAGTAAACCTCTCCTGCCCTGGACAGTTCCTCACATGGACAGAGGTGTCAGCAGAGAGCACTGTGGTCAGACAGAAAAGTACAACTAAACTTCCTCTATAAGGAAGCACTGGAAGAATGAAACAAATCTGTATAACTTTCTGGAGCCAGTTGATATGAAAAAATGTTTTCCACCAGGGTACCCCTTTAAGTCAAATCTGTATAACTATCTGTCACCAATAGATTAGAATAATTTTTTCTTCACATCTGCAGGATGCATGGAGACTACAGTGTTGTGATGGAGGTGACACAAATGCAAAATACAGATAAGCACCCTTTCACATGACTATATACCCAAGAGGGAGGAAAATCCCTAGTATTCTAAGTACACACAATTCAGTCCTCTATACCATGTCAGTAACACAGTTACATGTAGTGCACCATGCTGGCATACAGTCTTTTGGTCATGTCCATACATCAGATGGACTGGCCAGCCAAGATACACCATGCAACCAAACATTTCTACTGCAGGCACCAATAACAGATGAAATATAGTAATATAACGGAGTGTAGTTACTTTAAATCAAACTAACTACTGCACCTATTGGGTTCCTGAACCAGAACCTCTCTCTATGATGTCCATGAGTGCTATGGAAAGATGTTCACACCCCCTCTCCTTCATTCACCCTAGATTGCATGGGGTCCGTGCACTGGGGACCCTCGCAATCTCCGGTTTTGACCCCAGGTTCTCTAGCACAGGAACGCGTCATGACCCCCGCACGAAGCGGAGGCTGCAACGCCAATTCCATATAGTTCTAGGGGAGAGTCAAAGATTGCCAAACGACTGACTCATAGAGCTATATAGAGGGGGCATCACTGGCCTCCACTTCAGGCAGGGGTCGTGATGTGCTCCTGTGCTAGCACACCGGGGCTTCAAACAGGAGATTGCGGGGGGGCCCAGCACTCAGTCCCCCTGCACTCTAAAACTTCTAATATGTTTTTGATCATGAAACTTGTCCTTTAATGGACATGTGTCTTTTTTCAACCGTACTAACTGGGATAGGATAACCATTTCAGATGGGTTGTCTGAAACAAAAATGATTTCCATATGTATTAGGGAATGATGATCTTATAAAGTAGGTACATAGAGCGTCTCCCACTCTAAAAGGCTCAGGTCTGTATTTACCAATGACAAGCTATTGACTTAAATAGTAGGCTGTAAGGCTTTATCTCCTTATAAACTACCTTGTTTTGGTGCTGCAGGGAAGTTTAACACTTCCTGTTATTTCCCCTTAGAAATTCGGCTGTAGCAGAGTCCCATTGATTTCACTGAGATTCTGCTGCACTATGTACACAGATATTTCTGCTGCATGAATTCCCAATTCCATCATCCTCAGAAACATTGAACCTGTTGAACGTTTCTCCGGACGCTGCTCGGAAATGCATTGCTGTCTATGGAGATGGCACATTTCCAAGCGGTCCTAGAGCCTTAAATCATGTTAAATGGGCAGACTGTCCACCTGTATTTTGAAGCAGATACCTGGAAAAGGGAAAACCTTAATGTCAGTGGCCCTTATTATATAATAGAGTCTAGGGATGTCCCAATACCAATACTGGACGTTTACACGTGGGACCCCTGCCAGCAGGTATCACGATGGTGCCGAACTATGCTGCGCGCCAAGCGGCTGAGCGTGTATCATAGCCGAGACCTGTGGCTAATGCCAAGCATCATTGATGGTGGTGATGTCCGGCATTAACCTTTTAGATGCCGCCATTAAAGTTGATTGCGGCATGAGAAAGTCCTGAAGTTAACTGCAGGTAAGCTCAGGGATTTTGATCGGGATCACTGAGGTGAAATCACAGTGTCTCGATCAGCTGTGAGGATGGCCAGAGGTCCCTTACTGTGCTCCGTGCCATCCAATCGTTACTCCTTTACTGCTGCTAGCCATGGCAGGCAGTAGTAAGGGAGTGCCGATAACACTGATCAATGATATGCTAAGGCATAGCATTGATCAGTGTATGCAATCTACAGATTGCATGTAATAGTGCCCTGTGGGGACTAAAAAAAGTGAAAAGAAATGTGTAATATAAATAAATAAAAAATGTGAATTAACCCCTTCCCTAATAAAAGTTTGAATCACCTCCCCCCCCCCTTTTTAAGAAAAATATGATCTTTTTTTTAAATATAAAAAAGCCCTTCCTCTAATAAAAAAAACACCCCTTTTTCCCATAAAAAAAAAAACCCTGTCACATGAAAAAAAGTATCCGTAATTGGTGTCGATGAGTACTTAAAAAAAAGTATCGGTACTTGTACTCGGTCTTAAAAAAAAATGGTATCGGGACTTCCCTAATAGAGACATGTCAAAAGTTTTGATCAGTCGTAGTCTCAGTGCTGAGACCCCAACGGATCAGGAGAACAAGTGTAGAGAAGCACACAGTAATACACGTGACTCCCTGGCTCACTGCGATTTCTGTCCTCTGTCAAATTATAAGTCTACGGTGGGAGATCGCTGTGAACTGGTGAGTGAAGCACATTACTGTGCGCTTCTTCCTGCTCATTCTTTTGATCGGCAGGGGCATCAGCACTGAGACCAAGGACAGTCAAAAATGTTGACATGTCTCTGTGACATGTCAAAAGATTTTTTTTTTTTAAACCACAGATGCACCTGCCAAATGAAAACAAAGACATTTAGAATAGAATGGTTATATGTATATATGTAATAATACAGAGTAAAATCTATAGTACAGTATATGTTAGTACAGTATTTGCTAGAATGAAAAGATATTCTCCTGCTGAATACCTTCTAGATCAGTGTTTTCCAACCAGGTTGCCTCTATTTGTTGAAAAACTTGAGCTCCCAGCATTCCTGGACAGCTGAAGGCTGTCTAGGCATGCTGGGAGTTGTAATGCTGGGAGTTGTAGTTTTGCAACAGCTGAAGGCACCCAGGGTGTGAAACACTGTTCTGGATGCTAGATGCAGTACAATAAATCATGGGTGAGGGGGGGGGGGGGGCGGAGGGGGAGAGGAATTGCCAGTGGTCTGAACAAGAGGTCTGGTCAGTCAGTCACATGGAGGGCTTTCTGGGTGAGTAACTTCAGAACATGAGTCTTGCGGGCGGCTAATGAGACCTGGTTCCTTATAGATTTGTGTCTCGTAGTTAATTGACTTGTTAACTGAATTATCTTATGCCTGGATTTGCTACAGAATAGTGTGGAAACCTGCAAAGACGTATTCATTATGTCCATTGACACAAAAGTCAGTAGGTAAGGCTGAGGATTTATTAATGCAGATGGGTCTATATGTCCCATCCTATGGATCCCCCATGCTCTTGAGATGTCAGATGTGCACAGCTTAAAAAATTTTGAATCGCTAAATGTTGGAGAAAAAACAAACAAAAAAAACCCACGGAATTATTCAATATAGAGATAAAATAATAGAATCTTTTAGGCCGATAACCATGACAAAGGGCATCCTCTTTGTCTAGAGAAAAGAAGAATTTACCATCATCACAGACAGAGATTCTTTACTGTAAGAGCAGTGAGACTAAGGAACTCTCTGCCACATGATGTTGTGATGTCTGACTCAATATACAAGTTAAAGAGGGGCTGGGATGTTTTCCTAGAGAGTAATAACATCTGTCCTTCACTTTCTTTTTTTCTTTTTACTATTGTGATTACATTCTGTATATAGGTATATATTTTAAGGTGACTGTAACATTTACTGTTTAGGGTATTTATTATGGAAAGTTTAATTAATACATTTTATTCTTAGATATATTACTTTTAAAATCTATTTTCCTAGTTGTATAGCTTGAGGAGTCAGCCATTTTTGTTTATCTATTGTTCTCAAGAGTACTAGTAGGTGATACCCAGTTTTTACACTCAGCTCATTTGGGTGGGTAAACCACTATTTGTAATAACATATTTTCTAGAAGTCAATGTTTGTGACAGAATTATGAGAAATCGTCTGAATAAAGAAGAATTTACATATTGAAAAGCAAAACACCAACCATCACTAAACATCTACACCATGGATTGTGGAGAATTGGAAGAAAGTGATATTCAGTTATATTCAGTGATGAATCACCATTCTGCACTGGCCAAGGAGATAATGGGGAATGTTTGTTTGGTTACATGCCATTAACCCCTTAAGGACATCGGACGTCCTGATCAACAACACTCAATCATGCCAACCTGATCTGTCGCAACTCTTCAAAAGTTGGAACCAGCTTTCTGTATTTTAGAATATTGTTCTGTGAAGTCTAGAACATGTCATAAAAAACCCAAGGAGGAGCAACAAAGTACTAACTTTTGTTGATGGTGCCATTGCTTTTTTTTTTTTTTGGCTACTTGATCTAAAAAAAAAATTACGCCATTCATTAAAATAGTTTACTTTCTTTTAAACTTAGAAAGTATTCTATGTTTCTATGGTCATATATCTGTGATTTGTTCTGAAGTATAAGAGCTGGGTAAATATATGCTAAGTATGGGGGTCCCAGAATTTTTTCATAGAGATAAATAGAGGAACTCCTGAGTGGGGATCCCTTTTCTGTAAAGTGGCTTTGCCCTAAGAATATATATATGGACAAGGCTTGTCTCCATGAGACTTCCCCTTTATACTTAGTCCATTTATAGAATACGAAGTCCACCGTGTATTTTGTTGCAACACCACTGGTTGAAAACCACCGGCACACTATGTGTTCTTACCAGCGTAATGCAACATCTCCTGCTGCTTCAGCCTTTTCTACCGTTTCCACTTTGTCCACGAGGGGACCACATGCGATCACTGTCTGGAACTTTCACTCCCTAATAGTTCCTCCTCCAATGCCTGCTTGGCACTCCCTATATAAAGCAGCTCCTTCAGATTCCTGATGTCTTAGCAATAGCGTAGTTTCCTTCATTTGTCAAACATTCTAAGCAAATCTATAGTCCACATAGACTACACTGTGCTGTGGATTTATTGCAGAATTCACTCCTATACACAAAAATAGTAAAATCTGTGCTGAAAAACTAAATTAATTGTAAAATCTGAAACAGAACCCTTTTTGCATCCACTTTATCTGCTGCATACGGTTCTAATTTCCCATCCACAAATATTCCTTTTGGCATTTTTTGCTGCAATTCCACAATTTGTAAAGTCAGAAAGTAGGTATGGTTCAATGTAGACTGCAGGGGGCATAATGACTGTGAAAATAGAAACACTCCAGCTGACTTGTCTCTGTGATTTCTTCCTCCATACACAGATCCTACTTTCACTGGCAGGTATAGGGGGTCACTAACAAAACTTTCAATCCAGCATATGTAAGGTATAGCCAGTCTTTATTTTTCTAAGATTCAAAATGATCTGAAAAAAAGCACTGAATCATTTGTAAGCTCCTCAATCCTATCACATTTTAGTCCTTTGTCACCAAATTCTAAACCACTGATCTTGCTGTCGCCTCTCTGTACACTTAAAGGAGTACACCGCTGCTCAGCATTTGGAACAAAATGTTCCGAACGCTTAGAGCCGGTGCCGGGGTCTCGGGACGTCACGTCCCGCACCCTCAATGCAAGTCTATGGGAGGGGGTGTGGCGGCTCCCTCCCATAGACTTGCATTGAGGGGGTGGGATGTGGCGTCACCAGGGGGCAGGCAGTGATGTTGTCAGGATCCGGACTGGTATGCAGAGAGGACACTGGAGGTGGATCCTCTGTGTCAGTGAGGTGATGGCATGGGTCGTACCAGGGGAACGGAATCCAGGACGTTCCACCCGATAGCGACTCAACCCCACTGACAGTTGAGACAGGCGCAGTACACAGGGACAAGGCAAGAGCAAGGTCAGACGTAGCAGAAGGCCAGGGCAGGAAGCAATGGTTCGTAGTCAGGGGCAACGGCAAGGGTCTGGATACACAGGCTTGGAATACACAAACCACTTCTCAGGGCACTAGGGCAACAAGATCCGGCCAGGACAGGAAGGGGAAGTGGGTTTTTATATGTTTAGCAGGTGTAGGTACTGATTGGGCCAGGCACCAGTTAATGGTGCACTGGCCCTTTAAATTTCAGAGAGCAGGCGCGCGCGTGCCCTAGAGAGCGGGGCCGCGCACGTCGGGACAGAACAGCAGGAGGACGGGACAGTTGAGATGATTGGGATGCGACCCGCTGTCGGGCGCGGCCCGCTACGCGGATCGCATCCCCGCCGGTGATAACAGTGCAGTGCTCCCGGTCAGCGGGTCTGACTGGGGCGCTGCACACGGAAGAACGCCGCGAGCGCTCCGGGGAGGAGCAGGGACCCGGAGCGCTCGGCGTCACAGATGTCACGAGCTCTAAGCACTGGCTCTAAGCGTTCGGAACATTTTGAACAGAGTATCCCTCTAACACCGGATGGTATAGTGAACAAAAAGTATGTCTATACAAACCCTTTATAAAATCTGAAGCTGAAATGCAATGTATTATAAGGATGTTTCTTACAAAAGAACAGTTCTTTATTGAGCCTATTGGTACTTCGGTATAGTACTAAGGGTTTTTCCTCATTTTGAGCTTCGATTAAATTAAATTGTAAAGAAAGCTTAAAATAAATGTGATCATATTTGCGCTGTACTCAGCCTATAGCATACTCTATGTAGGTAGGGCTTAAGAGAACAAACAGATGTCCGCTCTCTGTTAAATCTGATTAATGCAGTACAGCGCAAATTAAATTCAGTTTTTTCCCGATTATTGCTGTTATTACTATTATTTCCCTTTATTTGTGCTCCTAATTGTATTCCATTATGATTGTTTGCTGACCTTTGACGCTAATTATGGTATCTGCTACGGATCATAATCAGAAACTTGTCCTCCGCTACAAGCTACGATGTGGGAAAACCAAATAAATAAGCTCATCTTTTATTTATTTTGCTATAGAAAACACTTTCATTTCACATTTGTATTTGAAGAGTTGTGGTTGCTGGCTGGTAATAAAACCTAAGACTGAAGACTGGATTGCTGAATGGTGATATATTCACATTTAGGCTGTGTCCACATTAATGTTATAACCCAAAAATTTTCAGCACTTTTGATGTCAAATAAAGCACAGCCTACAACACTATCAAAGACAATGGAAGCCCCTCTAGAAAACAAACAGACCCCATTATATGTCAAAGTAGTTCATTGGTCACCATTTGGACTTGTTGTATGATGGGTTTGTTACCATGTCATGGGTTCCAGATTAATGGAAGTCAAGATGCAAATTTCTACCAAATTCAGTAGCATTGTGTCTTCAGCACATTCATATCTGATATCATAACCCTTTTTATTTTGCACCTAAAAAATAATATGAGGGCTTTTTGTTTTTTACACCACCAATTCTGCGTTGTAATGACATCAGTCATTATACCACAAATTCTACAGAGAAACGGAAAAAAAAATCATTGAAGAAAAAAAAAGCCATTTTGTAAATTTTGGGGGCTTGAGTTTCTATGCAGTACATTTTTTGGTAAAAATGACACTTTATCTTTATTCTGTAGGTCCATACGATTAAAATGATACACTACATATATAGGTTTGATTTTGTCGTACTTCTGGAAAAAATCATAACTACATGCAGGAAAATTAATACATTTCAAAAAATGTCCTCTTCTGACCCCTCGCGCTGTGTGTGTGTGTGTGGGGGGGGGTGATCTACTCCACTGACTGGACAACCAGGGACGGGATAAGGGGACCTATAGATGCTGCTGTCAGCTTTGACAGCAGCAATCTAAAGGGTTAATAGCTAGTTGTGGCGATCGGCGCATGTCGGCTATAAACGTCGGCCCCCAGCTACAGGAATCAGCTGGGGCCGGCCGGTATGATGCGGGCTTGAGTTGGAAACCTGTGCCATATTCCATTAACTGTACATGGACAAGTATACACATCCATGGTCGTTAAGGGCACGTTCACATGTGTGGATCCACAGCGTATTTTACGCTGTGGATCCGCCGCTGAAGGACCTCTAGATGGAGCCTTTAGTTGTGCCTGTTCGGAGAGGCAATACACCACTACAAGCAGACACACTGCGATATGCGAGTAGCAGCGCACATTGGCAGTGTACTCATACATCGCTGCCGCTCTCGGCCTAAGCTCATGGAGCAGATGCAATGTGTGCGAGTACACTGAGCGCACATTGCTTCAGTGTGTCATGCGTGTAACAGCATATTGCCGCTCCGAGCAGGCACATATCAAGGCAGCTTGTAGCGGTCCTTCAGTGGCAGATCTGCAAGGTAAAATACGCTGTGGATCTGACCATGTGAACATAATCTTAATGGGAAAAAGGGGTGTTTTTTTTTTTTTTTTTTTTTAAGAGAAAGGGCTTTTTTTTATATATAAAAAAGAATATATATATATATAATTATTTTTTTTTTTCATTGGAAAGAGGTTGATTCACATTTATTATTTTTTTTAAATTAGGTATTGGGGACATTTGCACGAGTACAAGTACTCACGCAAATGTCCAGTATCAGTCCCGATACTCCTCCCCGATGTGGCCCGTGTTATTAGCTACACAGGTCAGTGGATCCACATCCAACACCATTGCAACCTTCTGTACAATGAAACCTCCCTGAAACCTCACCCCTCAGTTGCAAGCTCTGCTCGCTTGGTAGGCACAGCGCAAGATGGCAAAAATTTGCATACTTTTGGCACACAGCTGGGGCTTGGACAAGAATTATGTAACTTTTGCATATTTTTTCATCAGGCGCAACTTCATATCGCCTGACTTCATAACTTCATAAGAATACCTCTCTTTACAGGGTTCTGTGGTTTTCGCCTCAAACCCCCCCCCCCCCAGCACTGTGGAGAGATATAATGTGACACCATCTGATGTGGACCCACTATGCTTCGCAACCAGTTTGACCTTCCGTAAAATATAGGAAAGCTAAGTACCTGCTAGTTTTTCCCTTTCTATTCCACTCCTAGATGTGGAAACTGGACTTACTGTAGCTGCTAGTTGTGAGGCACCAAGACGTTAGTCAAAGGCAAATTGAGGTTCGGGAATAGGTCATGGGTGTTGACAAGACAGTGTAATCAGAAACAGGAAGAAGGGTCATGGTAGGCATCAAAGATTCAGGGTCAATGGTTAAAGGTGTACTCTGGTGGAAAAAAAAAATATCAAATCAACTGGTGCCAGAAAGTTCAACAGATTTGTAAATTACTTCTATTTAAAAATATTAATCCTTCCAGTACTTATCAGCTGCTGTATACTACAAAGGGAGTTGTGTAGTTTGTTCAGTTTGACCACAGTGCTCTCTGCTGCTACCTCTGTTCATGTCAGGAACTGTTCGGAGCAGGAGAGGTTTGCTATGGGGATTTGGTCCAGCTCTGGGCAGTTCCTGACACAGACAGATGTTTCTGGAGAGAACACTGGGGGGTATTCATAAAAAGTGGAGGAGGAGAAAGTGTTTTTACCCCATTAATTCACGTGGTAAAAACTGTGTCCCTGCACTAAATGTATTACATGGCGCAGGACAGGTGATAAATCTGGTACTGATCACATTTCTTACTTCAGTACTCCGTTTTGTATGGTGAATCCTATGCAACTTTTTGTGCGACTTTTTCATCCGTGCGACAAATGTGCAACTTTTTATTAATGCTGTCCACAGTCAGTTTGTAAGTCAACTGAGGACTGGTGTAAATAAGTGTCTCAGTTAGCGCAGTTATGCCACATGATGCGACAAACTGAAAAGTCGCAAATCATAAATTCCTGACCACTGCATGATATCGACTGAAATTACTGAAAAACGACTTCCAATGTCACTTTGAAAAATACTGTACGAAATGGTCAGGAAGGGGTCAAACACAAAACGATAGGTAAGGTTTTCAGAACACATTTGCTTACCACAATATTGCAAACACACAGGTAAGGAGGCAGAACAGCCTAAAATAGGCAGTGCTAGGCAGAGGGGACAAATTAGGAGTGCCCATGCTGTAACAGTAAAAGGATGCATGCACATACCCTATAAACCAGATTAGGAACCGCAGGAGAAGAAGCAGAATGGTGATGATCAGGGAGTGGGGCATGGATGGGGAGCCAGCAGCTGTGGGTAACAGTACACATTGGGAAGATGACTGCTGGCATTACACAGGAGTTATAGGCATCTCCCTTCCTCTGTCTCTCTCCTCCCTCCACATAGACTTCTATGGACAGCTGTAACTTGATACTCTCATGAGCTGAACCATCAAGACAAAATACAGCAGTTTTTAAGAGTAAATGATAAGATTAAGAGTGGGATGGGGGGGGGGGGGTAGGTATAGAGCATTGTTCATCACAAAGTTTCTTATATTCGCTGGTTCTTTTGATTCATGCAAAGTCTGCTAACAAAAATATGTGGCTTTTATTGAGCATATACGTTTATTTTTTGTTTTTTTGCATATAATAAGCAAGGCATGGATGACTAGTCTGTAGTCGGTGGAAAGAACATTACAGAAAAAAAGCCACAATGCCACCAATAAACAGCCCACATCCTATAGTGTGCAAAGTTTTATTCCGGTGAATGATACTGTATATTCCACAGAAATATCCATTAGTGAAAGTAACTATAGGAAGATGCTAACTTTTATTCTGCAACGTGTGTTCCCTAAGTGTGATTATATCACAGGACAGATTCTTGTTTCCTTAGTACTTTGTTCCCCAACCAGGCTGCCTCCAGATGTTACAGAACTACAACTCCCAGCATGCCCAGACATCCTTTTGAAACAGCGGGAGGCACCCTGGTTCGGAAATATTGCCTTAGTAGATTATGCAAATATGTAAAATAAAAAGTCAGTCCCACATTGACAGTAGCACAGGTAATTTCAGCCCCTGGACAGCTCCTGTTCTCACTATGGCCTGGGCTTCATATATTATTGTGTTTTCCTATTAATTTGAAAACATTTGATAAATTGTGACAAAAGTTTAGGAGAAAGGCTTTTCACAGTATTATTAACTATTTTGTTTTTATTAAGTGCCAAACGCGTGTGAACGTTTGCTAAAATGTAGTTGTGGTTTCATTTAATTAGATTTTTTTACAATGCCATTTTTCACCATGTGTTTATTTTTATGTTTTTGTGTCTTTTCAGTTTTTTTTTTTTTTTTTTCTGTTAACAGAGAGGTAAATAAATTTGTCACACTGCAGCACACTTTGGCGAATTTCCAAACTTTGGCCAATTTTTTGGCAAAAGTCCAGTGAAACCCCATTAATGCATATGATGAAAAGTGAATAAAACTTATCAAAATAAAGGAAAAAAGAAGGAGGTGTCACAATATATCTGTATTCCTGGTCTTTCTAACCAATAGCCCTACCCTAAAAGGGGTACTTCACTTCCCCAGCATTTGGAACATTTTGTTCCAAATGCTGGGTGCAGGCTGCTAGGGTCGTGACCTCATGGCCAAGCCCCCTGCGTTTTTGTCATGCCACGCACCCTCAATGCATCTGGTGGGGTGTCGGCTCGGGGGGCAGTGGAGTACCACTTTAAAGAATTTGAGAAACCAAAATGAAACTGAACTTAACGGATCCCACTCCTTTTTATGGACAATTTTTCATCTCCACTATCCTCAGTTGTCATCAATTCTGCTTAATTTCCGTTATTTATTTAAATAATTCAGGGCTTGCACAATTTTTTTTTTCTGTCATAAATAAGAATTTTAATGAACGTTAGTAATGTGACATTAAAGGCTATGGTCTAATCTTTGTTAGCCTCCTTTTTTTTTTTTTTTTTTTGCATCCCTTATTGCCACTAAGCATGCTCATAAAAAAAAAAAAAAAGAATGAAAAAAAATGGTTAAAAAAAATTTAAGACATTAACGCTGATAAACGGATGCTTTAACGGATGATAATAGATGGTAATGGTCCGTTATTTCATATTTAATTTTAACAAACTATTTTAATATAACGGACCGTTGACTTCCATAAACATCAGCAGTTTCAGATCCGTTAATAATGACCTCTGTTGGGGACAATAGCTGACATTTAATTTTGTATTTGCCTAATATGTTTGTGAACATAGCCTAACCTTGTACAGAAAATAAAATAATGTAGCAGTATTTAGTGTTTTCAAGTTTAAGAAAGTTGTCCCCTTTCCACAGGATAGAGATAACTATGTTGGACCACACGAACATGAGTACCACCCTGCAATATCAAATACTGGGACCCATGTCTCCCGTTAAAATGGAGCGACAGGAGTTGCCAGAGAAAGCCGAAAACAGTATCTGGCTGTATTAATTGCTCCCATACATTATCCATTCTAAAGGGAGAGACAGGTCCCTATTCTCAATATTAGGCTGCATTCATATCTTGTTTTTGCAATACGGTTCCCGTATCCGTTTCAGTGTAATAACCATATGGAACCATAATGCAAACCGTATGTATAGACATGTTATTGAGAACTCTATGCCAAATGTAGCATACAGTTGTGTATGTTTTGCACCATTTACGGTTTTATCCATTTTTTTCCCGTACAAAAAACCATAGTCTACTACGATTTTATGTCCTGATGAAAAACCGGATACTACATATATGTTTTTTTTTTTTTTTTATGGTGGTAAATGGGAACCGTACAGAACTGTATGTGCATTCCGTTCCATCTGGTTTGCACAATACGGTTTTGCAATTTGCACATGTGCAGTGCACGCCGAAAGTTCTTCCTACAAATAGGCCCGAAGAAGCACGACCATCGTATGAAACGGTTCCGTTGCCCATCTGTACCCCCCACTTGTCTGTCTCTCCCCTGCACATGTTTGTGAGTATGCCATAATAAAGGAAGACCTCACATGAACCAACGTTGGTGAGTTGCCGACTTTTTTCTTCATTTCTTCTATCAAGTCTAATTGAACTGTATATTTAGTCAGAGCACCACCCGAGTTCAAACAGCAGAAACCGTGACCCCTGTACCTCAACCAGTTGCCCGTGCACAGACTTAGCAGTGCCAAGTTTGCCTTTTTCTTTATTTAATTAAGGACAAACATAAAACCACATCCTTTTTTTTTCAAAAAACATATTAAACCGTATGCAACCGGAAATCCTTTTTCAAACTGTATACGGTTTAAAACCGTACAGAGGTAGATACGGTTGTATACAATTCGATCCAGTTTTGAGACATACGTTTTCTTTTACAAAAAACCTGATACGGGAACCGTATTGCAAAAATGAGATGTGAATGCAGCCTTATATAGTTATGCCCTATGCAGTAGAGAAGGGATACATTTGTAAATTATACAAAACCTAAATTAGCAAAATTAAAATAATAATATTAATAATAAATAAAAATAAGGACATAAATAAATATGTCAACACTTACCTTATTACCTTATCTCTAATTAGATTAAGGATTCCAATGGAACAACTACCTAGAAATAGGAGGATACCTTTGCTGCTACTACAACCATACTTTTTTGTTAGAATTAGCACAAAAAGAGAACAATTAAATTGAGATGGAATTATAGGCTTTACATAATAAGGTTCAGTTGATATACATAGGACAAATGCAAGAGAGTATGACTGCAGGATCTGACTACTTATGATTTGTTTATAGTTTGTAACTATGGAAACAGAAAAGAGCTATAAATGCCAAATTGTTTAATTATTATAATTTTTTTCCCCTGATTATTTCTAAAATTTATGTTGTATTGGAAAAGTCTTAACCTAGAGAATGTCAACAACATTTTAGTAGAATAAAGAAAAACTACCGTATGTACCTTGTATAATGCTTTAATTATTCCAAAGACCTTGGGGACTACTGGTGGTCAATAAAGTCATTTCTTCGTAGGTAGTCTTGGTCCCTGGAGTCAGGGCAGAATTATTCAAAGTGCGTAACTCTTCTTTATACCATTATATTACAACACCAGACCCAGAGGACAGCTGTCATCATGGGGAGAAGCTTTGTGTTTACACTTAATGTAAAATTCTATTACCTAGTTGCACTGTACTGCCATACCATCCAGGCTCAAAGAGTGGGCCCCAGGTTTTGGACCTACTTTTGTGAAGTCTGCACGTCCTATCAGGTCCATATGGAATGGGTTTTCGTATATTGATTAACTATTTTACAGTAGGTCCAGACATAGGAACCGAGTACTGAGTACAGAAACAAATGCTGGTTACTCCTAATTGGAGTAAAAATGTATACACGACGAATGGCATTGGCAAGTAGTGCTATACTTAAAGTAAAGTTGTCATCTCTTTCATGCTGCCTGAACCCTGAGTCATCAGGTGGTCCCAAGAGGCTTTTCTCGGCCCCACCAGCCCTGACTAATGGATAGATATGTCCCTGTTTTGGGTATATGTAGATTTTTACCAATAAATCCTGGCAGGGCAGACAGAAACCTCTGGGCAGCACCCCAATGACTTGTGGTTTAGACAGCATGATGACAGTGATGACAGTTCCTTTTAATGGTGAAGGGTGCCATCTTTTTCATCCTGCCTTAACTAAGAGTCATCAGGTGGTCCCCAAAGGCTTCTCCCTGCCCCATCAGCTTTGCTTGATTGATAGATATCTCCTTGTTTGAGTACATGTGGAGCTTTACCAATCAACCCCGGTGGGGCAGGCAGAAGCCTCAGGGGACCACCCCAATAATGGTTCAGGCAGCATGGAAGCTTTTACAGGTTCTGTTTAATCTAGAAGAATATGGTGGTTAGTAATCTGTACATTTACATAACAGATAATGCATGCTAATACTCTATAGCGTACATAATCTGTTATTGTAAACTTTCAAGAGCATAAAAAGGAATATTTCACTTCCTTAAATGGTTCCCACTTTCAAATAGGAAGAAAAAAACTTCTTTTCATTCTCAATCAGCCCTTCCAGTCTAAAAATGTAAAAGCTGAGGCAGTATATTTTCTCAGATATTTATTTATATTCAGGGTAGCCCTTTTAAGCCTGTCACTGTGTTAACCTATGTACTGAGGCTGTCCTATCAATCTTCCCCACCTGCTGTGAGTTTTCGCTCTGACATATTCAATGTACACAAAGTCTGATATACATCAGACCTTTTCAAAATCTGATTTTGTAAAGTGTTTAGGGAATATTGTTTATTAATGCTTATTCCACTTGCATGCAGATCTTTTCTATCACTTCTATCAAGTTATCATTACTTTCATCCCCTGACATAGATTCAAGGCACAAATCTTTATTTTGGGGTTACTACTAACATGACATTTATTTAATAAAGACACATTATTTTAGGATGCTGCTTCCACATGCCCTAACTTTTCCTACACAACGGCATTTCACCCATCACCAGAAAAGTCACAATGTGGTCAGAATCTAGATACATATGTCTAATACTGATAGATGACCAATATCATTCAATTTCAACAGAGAAGGAGAACGCCATGTCTAACCACTAAACTTGTAGGAGGGTAAAGGGGTTTTCTGCTGAAAACATATTTTCCCCTATTCAAAACACAAGGGATGAGATGTTAGATCGCAGGGGTCCCAGCACTGGGGACTCCCATAATTTCCACTGTGGCACCCCGTCATTCGGTGCACGGAGTGAACTTTGCTCCGTGCCCGATGACTGGTGATGCCAGCCACCACACCCCTTCCATTCACGTCTGTGGGAGGAGGCGTGACAGCTATGCCCCCTCCCACAGACATGAATGGAGGGGGCGTGGTGTGACATCACTAACGTAGAAGCTGCAAGCTTCAGTGTTCCGGACACAGCCACTGCCGGCCTGTAGATCACGGGGGTCCAAGGGGTGGGACCCCCGCAATCTAACATCTTATTCCCTATCCATTGGATAGGGGAAAAGTTGTTTTCAGTGGAGTGCCCATTTAAGGTGGGTGGCAGCCAAGAAGCAGTAGGTAGGTGCTGGACCCTTTTGAATCTTAGTTGAACATTAAAACTATCTGCCTAGTATTATAAAGGCCCACCTCATGCTGCAAAAACAGCTTTGACCTGTCAAACCATAGACATTACAAGACCTCTATAGGTGTTTCCTAGGATCTGGCCCCAAGACATTAGTTGTGGATCCTGGACTGTAGATTCGACTTGTGTTTCCAGATCAAATTAGGATCTAGGGATCCAACACCTTGAACTTATTGACGTTTCTCAAACTATTCTTCAGCAATTACTTTAGTGTGGCAAGGTGTATTAACCTGATGAAAAAGGCCACTGCCACTAATGAATGGTATCCAACAAGTGGTACTGGTCAAAGTAAAGTCCCTATACATTCTGTCAAAAGTATAACACTGATTTTGCCAGCTTTGCTTCTCCCAATAGTTCCTTCTGGTTCAATTTTTTTCTCCAGGTAAGCAATGTGGACGCACCCAGCACTACATATGATGTATGGTATGATGATTCATCAGATCATCCCAAATGACTGCTTTGCTCCATGGTCCATTGTAGGCACTTTTGGTGGTGGGCATTCTGACTGGTCTGTGTCTAGGCAGCCATAAAGGCAGCAAGCTGTACTGCCCTGTGTGTTGTCCTTGGACCTTTCTATCATAGTCAGTAGTCACTTTTTTTTTTTTTACAAATTTGCACTACAGTGGTTCCTCTGTGGGATAGATCTACATAGGTGATTCTTTGCTCCTTATACACATCAATGAACCTTGAGTGCCCATGACCTTGCTGCTGGTTCAGCAGTTGTCCTTCCATGAACCACTTTTGGTAGGTAAGGACCAGTGCATATTGGGAACGCCCAACAAGATCTACAATTTTGGTAGATAATCTAGAATAGTAAAAATATTAATAAACATAGAAGGAAATCATTTTAAAAATAGATGTAGAAAATACAGAAAATCCAGCACTTAAACAAATGTAGCTCAATTCCAAGTTAGTAGAAGGTACACAAAATCACACCTGCATAGACCACCCATCCACATCTTGACGCATTTCGGGTGCATGCACCCGAAACGCGACAAGATGTTAACGGGTGGTCTGCGTAGGTGTGATTGTGTGTACCTTCTGCTAACTTGGAATAAAGCTGCCTTTGTTTATATGCTGGGTTATCTGTATTTTCTACAAGTATCCAGAGATCAAATCATCATTTTATATGCTGATTGGTCATTTGAGCATGGCGTGGCATAGGTCACTCATGTTGCATCTTGTCTATCTTGAGATTATTCCATCCTTCCACAAAGCCCAATGTTTAGATTTCAAGTGCTAACTTCTTGTATCTTGGCTCCATCCAAGTCTCTCATCTTAATTACAGGCAAAGAGCAAGCTGAAATGTTTTGAATTAAGGAAAACAAAGTTCTTCTGCAATATTTTAGCAAGAGTATATAGCATTTTGCAAAGGCATATGAGTATTGATATAGCGATCAATGTATCAGAAAATTATAGACCCAACATTCCTAAGAAGGGGTTATCCAGGATTAGAGCAGCACTCTGATTCTTAGGCTGTGTGTGGTATTAAAGCTCACTAAATTGAAATGAATGAAGCCAACTTGTAATACCACACACAACCTGAGTACAAGTGTGGTGCTGTTTTTGGAAGAAAGCTGCCCTGTTTTCCCATGTCTGGATAACCCCATCAACATAAGCACATCTAACCATAGAGCCCTGTCCTCAGTTGATTTGCAAGGTGCAGTGTCTGTGTAATCAATATGATTCTAGACGAGCATATTCCTTACATCAAGCACGCGGCCCTTTTACTTGGCCCAAGCATAGTAATGCGACAATCCTGGGTTTTTCCATTTCTAAACCCTGAAAGTGAGTGACACAATCCTCCTGTATGGCCAAAAATAGTCTCAGCCGCTACATAAATGAGAAATCTTACAACAAACTTGTTCCTTTTCAGCATTGCTTTATTTCGTCTCAGATCGTTTGTTCCCTTTTTCAGCATTTTCTCAATTTTTCCTTCTCACTCCCAGTCACCCTCTTCTCACCCACTTTATATTTATTCCTCTCGCTCGCACCATCTCTTGCCTCACGATTACTAATTCATTTATTTTCAATATTTAGGCTCTGTCTCACCTCTGCCTCCTGCAGAATTACATTCCATTAAAGTCACTGGCGGGCTGTGCGTGCTTGTGTTCTCTGGCTGGGATTGATATTCTGCTTTGCTCTTTCTGAGGATTTGCCACTGGATTCTTTCCTCCTTGATATCACATTATGGAAGTCAAATTGCATGGAAGTAGAAAGGATAGTATTGTTTGTTGCTTAGTGAATGCTCAATTTCCCTGGGGGATTCTCTTCTTGTAAGTCAAAAACATAGGGAAAAAAAGAGAAGAAAATTATTTCAACAAATTCACAAGATTGAAAGAAATAATGCAGAATAATAATAATGAAAAACAATCTCTTTTTTTTATCATAATGCATCAAGAAGCAGCGGACATGTACAGCAAATGTTAATGTACTAGAGTAGAGGTAACAATGTAGAATGACAAGATAACCGCCACTTGGCCGTCCCCATATGACTTCTCTTTAGTGGGCTTTACCCTTATGTTTTACTGTTTGGCCCTGTTTTATTATTAGGTTATGTTTAGATTTGTTTGCTATATTTCTCTCTAATATTTCCCAGTTGTCTTCTCTTCTTTACACCATTGAATGGGCTTTGGTGCGTTTAGTTGAACGCATTTGTGCATACATGGACTGGTCTGGGTGACATTTTCAATATAAGGAACGAATAATGTTATTTTTAAAATATTAATTTACTGCCAAATTTTGCAGATTTGTTGCAGAAGATTTTTAGTGCGGAAAATGTAAATTGAATTTAAAGGAAAACGGTCAGCCTGTTTGCCCACACTAAATCCAGAATAGTGTGTGGTGGCCCAGTACAGAATCTGCTATTCTGTACACCTGCCCGTCCTCTGTGGTGGGTTCTATTCCAGTGTTCCCCTGGGTCCACATCCCTCCTAAGGACTATAACATCTTAGGTTATGTGTTGGTTAATCCTTCAAAGCATTTGTCACTTTAAATAATGTTCTTAAAAACCCTGTTGTCAAGGGGAGTTATGCAAGGTTAACCAGGTGGCTTGTCAGTGACCAATGGGATCTCTCTATACTGTCCCCCTTATATAGGGAGGTCAGGGTTTAGCCAGTTAGTTGAGTTGAGTGGAGTCAGATTCTGCTGAGGTACAGTGAAGTGAAGAGCTGAGAAGTCTGTCTGTGTGATCCATAAGGAGGCCTGAGGCCTAATCCAGACAGCACGCTTCTACTGCAAGTTAATCCTTGCATCTGTAGTGAAAGTCAAAGCTGCAAGGTAGGAACTAAACTAATGGGGACTTTAGTCCAGTCCAAGCAAGTCAGTCAAGTCTGCAAGTCTGTTAACAAGTGTGGCTGCCTCAGTCAAGTCAATTACAACTATAAGTCCCAGCAAGCCGATAAGCTTCCTTAAGTTCACCCTGCATCTCCCTGGTGCTGAACTGAACTGTATAGACTGTAACACCTTGTCTGCCTCAGTAAAAAGCCATTGTTCTGTAACCTTGCATCGGAGGGATTATTTGCCCCGTGCCTGGCCCAGGAATCATCGGTTATACCTTGGGTGGTGAATTAGGTAAACCACGCCCTGGCATCACGATCACAAAAGGTTAATAACATCTGCCCTTCCATACCTGTCACCACACTGGATTATAGTGTGGGTGAACAGAAGTCCGATGAGGGTTGCTCAACTAAAATACGTACCTTAGATCAGTAAATATGTCCCAGTGAAGATCCGCTGCTGCATTCTCTCAATTGTGCGCTGGAGGTGGGCTAAATTTTCATATTAATTTTTCTAGTGACGTGGAGTCGCTGGTCACGTGAACACATGTGCAGACTGAGCGCACCACTCCTGTATTGTCTTGGTTGTGTGCTTTGGGTCATTGTCTTGTTGGAAGGTGAACCTTCAGCCCAGTCTGAGGTCCAAAGAAGGATGGATCAGGTGAGTAGGGCCCATAAGATATCAGTAGTATGATTCGCACATGGTGGACATTGGACCCGTTACAGATTTTGCATCGTGTCTGTCACGATGCCGGCTGGCAGGTAGTGGACCCTCTGTGCCAGAGAGGGATTGGCGTGGACCGTGCTAGTGGACCGGTTCTAAGCCACTACTGGTTTTCACCAGAGCCCGCCGCAAAGCGGGATGGTCTTGCTGCGGCGGTAGTGACCAGGTCGTATCCACTAGCAACGGCTCACCTCTCTGGCTGCTGAAGATAGGCGCGGTACAAGGGAGTAGGCAGAAGCAAGGTCGGACGTAGCAGAAGGTCGGGGCAGGCAGCAAGGATCGTAGTCAGGGGCAACGGCAGAAGGTCTGGAAACACTGGCAAGGAACACACAAGGAACGCTTTCACTGGCACTAAGGCAACAAGATCCGGCAAGGGAGTGCAAGGGAAGTGAGGTAATATAGGGAAGTGCACAGGTGAAAACCCTAATTGGAACCACTGCGCCAATCAGCGGCGCAGTGGCCCTTTAAATCGCAGAGACCCGGCGCGCGCGCGCCCTAGGGAGCGGGGCCGCGCGCGCCGGGACAGAACAGACGGGGAGCGAGTCAGGTAGGGGAGCCGGGGTGCGCATCGCGAGCGGGCGCTACCCGCATCGCGAATCGCATCCCGGCTGGCAGCAGGATCGCAGCGCCCCGGGTCAGAGGACGTGACCGGAGCGCTGCAGCGGAGGGAGTGAAGCGAGCGCTCCGGGGAGGAGCGGGGACCCGGAGCGCTCGGCGTAACAGTACCCCCCCCCCTTGGGTCTCCCCCTCTTCTTGGAGCCTGAGAACCTGAGGAGCAGACTTTTGTCAAGGATGTTGTCCTCAGGTTCCCAGGATCTCTCTTCAGGACCACAACCCTCCCAGTCTACTAAAAAAAAATTTTTCCCTCTGACCTTTTTGGCAGCCAAAATTTCCTTGACCGAGAAGACGTCCGAGGAGCCGGAAACAGGAGTGGGAGGAACAGATTTGGGAGAAAAACGGTTGAGGATGAGTGGTTTGAGAAGAGAGACGTGAAAGGCATTAGGGATACGAAGAGAAGGAGGAAGAAGAAGTTTATAAGAGACAGGATTAATTTGACACAAAATTTTGAAAGGACCAAGATAGCGTGGTCCCAACTTGTAGCTAGGGACACGGAAGCGGACATATTTAGCGGAGAGCCATACCTTGTCTCCAGGGGAAAAAACGGGGGGAGCTCTTCTTTTCTTATCCGCGAACCTCTTCATGCGTGAAGAAGCCTGTAAGAGAGAATTTTGGGTCTCTCTCCATATAATGGAAAGGTCATGAGAAATTTCATCCACAGCGGGCAGACCAGAGGGCAAGGGGGTAGGGAGGGGGGGAAGAGGGTGACGGCCGTACACCACGAAAAATGGGGATTTGGAGGAAGATTCAGAGACCCTGAAGTTATACGAAAATTCGGCCCATGGAAGGAGATCTGCCCAGTCATCCTGGCGGGAGGAAACAAAATGTCGCAAATAATCACCCAGGATCTGGTTAATTCTTTCTACTTGTCCATTGGACTGGGGATGATATGCAGAGGAAAAATTTAATTTAATCTTGAGTTGTTTACAGAGAGCCCTCCAGAATTTAGACACGAATTGGACCCCTCTATCCGAGACAATCTGCGTAGGCAACCCGTGAAGACGAAAAATGTGTACAAAAAATTGTTTAGCCAACTGAGGCGCAGAAGGAAGACCAGGAAGAGGGATGAAATGTGCCATTTTGGAGAATCGATCAACGACCACCCAAATAACGGTGTTGCCACGGGAAGGGGGTAAATCAGTAATAAAATCCATACCAATCAGAGACCAAGGCTGTTCGGGGACAGGCAGAGGATGAAGAAAACCAGCGGGCTTCTGGCGAGGAGTCTTATCCCGGGCACAGATAGTGCAGGCTCGCACAAAGTCCCCAACATCCGTCTCCAGAGTCGGCCACCAATAGAAGCGGGAGATGAGTTGCACAGATTTCTTGATGCCCGCATGACCTGCGAGATGGGAGGAGTGACCCCATTTGAGGATTCCGAGGCGTTGGCGTGGAGAAACAAAGGTCTTTCCTGGAGGAGTCTGCCTGATGGAGGCAGGAGAAGTGGAGATCAGGCAGTCAGGTGGAATGATGTGTTGCGGAGGGAGATCAACTTCTGAGGCATCCGAGGAACGAGAGAGAGCATCGGCCCTAATGTTCTTATCGGCAGGACGAAAGTGAATCTCAAAATTAAATCGGGCAAAGAACAGAGACCACCGGGCCTGGCGAGGATTTAGCCGTTGGGCCGACTGGAGGTAGGAGAGGTTCTTGTGGTCGGTGTAGATAATAACAGGAAATCTTGATCCCTCCAGCAGATGCCTCCATTCCTCAAGTGCTAATTTAATGGCTAGAAGCTCTCGATCCCCGATGGAGTAGTTCCTCTCCGCTGGAGAGAAGGTCCTAGAGAAAAAACCACAAGTGACAGCATGCCCGGAAGGATTTTTTTGTAGAAGAACAGCTCCAGCTCCTACTGAGGAGGCATCAACCTCCAATAGGAAGGGTTTGGAAGGGTCAGGTCTGGAGAGCACGGGAGCCGAAGAAAAGGCAGACTTGAGTCGTTTAAAGGAGTCTTCTGCTTGAGGAGGCCAGGACTTGGGATCAGCATTTTTCTTGGTTAAAGCCACGATAGGAGCCACAATGGTAGAAAAATGTGGAATAAATTGCCTGTAATAATTGGCGAACCCCAAAAAGCGTTGGATAGCACGGAGTCCGGAGGGGCGTGGCCAATTTAAGACGGCAGAGAGTTTGTCTGGATCCATCTGTAGTCCCTGGCCAGAGACCAAATATCCTAGAAAAGGAAGAGATTGGCATTCAAACAGACATTTCTCAATTTTGGCATAGAGTTGGTTGTCACGAAGTCTCTGAAGAACCATACGGACATGCTGGCGGTGTTCTTCTAGATTGGCAGAAAAAATTAGGATATCGTCCAGATATACCACAACACAGGAGTATAACAGATCACGAAAAATTTCATTGACAAAGTCTTGGAAGACGGCAGGGGCATTGCACAGTCCAAAGGGCATGACCAGATACTCAAAGTGTCCATCTCTGGTGTTAAATGCCGTTTTCCACTCGTCCCCCTCTCTGATGCGGATGAGGTTATAGGCGCCTCTTAAGTCCAATTTAGTGAAGATGTGGGCACCTTGGAGGCGATCAAAGAGTTCAGAGATGAGGGGTAAGGGGTAGCGGTTCTTAACCGTGATTTTATTAAGACCGCGGTAGTCAATGCAAGGACGTAGGGAGCCATCTTTTTTGGACACAAAGAAAAATCCGGCTCCGGCAGGAGAGGAGGATTTACGGATAAAGCCCTTTTTTAGATTCTCCTGGACGTATTCGGACATGGCAAGAGTCTCTGGGGCAGAGAGAGGATAAATTCTGCCCCGGGGTGGAGTAGTACCCGGGAGGAGGTCGATAGGGCAATCATAAGGCCTGTGAGGAGGTAGAGTCTCAGCTTGTTTTTTGCAGAAAACATCCGCGAAGTCCATATAGGCCTTAGGGAGACCGGTTACTGGAGGAACCACAGAGTTACGGCAAGGGTTACTGGGAACCGGTTTTAGACAGTTCTTGGAACAAGAGGACCCCCAACTCTTGATCTCCCCAGTGGACCAATCCAGGGTTGGGGAATGAAGTTGAAGCCAGGGAAGTCCAAGGAGAATCTCCGAGGTGCAATTGGGGAGGACCAAAAGTTCAATCCTCTCATGATGAGATCCGATGCTCATAAGAAGGGGCTCCGTGCGGAAACGTATGGTACAGTCCAATCTTTCATTATTTACACAATTGATGTAGAGGGGTCTGGCGAGACTGGTCACTGGGATGTTGAACCTGTTGACGAGAGAGGCCAAAATAAAATTTCCTGCAGATCCAGAGTCCAAGAAGGCCACTGTAGAGAAGGAGAAGGCAGAGGCAGACATCCGCACAGGCACAGTAAGACGTGGAGAAGCAGAGTAGACATCAAGGACTGTCTCACCTTTGTGCGGAGTCAGCGTACGTTTTTCCAGGCGGGGAGGACGGATAGGACAATCCCTCAGGAAGTGTTCGGTACTAGCACAGTACAGGCAGAGGTTCTCCATACGGCGTCGTGTCCTCTCTTGAGGTGTCAGGCGAGACCGGTCGACCTGCATAGCCTCCACGGCGGGAGGCACAGGAACAGATTGCAGGGGACCAGAGGAGAGAGGAGCCGAGGAGACGAAACGCCTCGTGCGAACAGAGTCCATATCTTGGCGGAGTTCCTGACGCCTTTCAGAAAAACGCATGTCAATGCGAGTGGCTAGGTGAATAAGTTCATGTAGATTAGCAGGAATTTCTCGTGCGGCCAGAACATCTTTAATGTTGCTGGATAGGCCTTTTTTGAAGGTCGCGCAGAGGGCCTCATTATTCCAGGACAATTCTGAAGCAAGTGTACGGAATTGTACGGCATACTCGCCAACGGAAGAATTACCCTGGACCAGGTTCAACAGGGCAGTCTCAGCAGAAGAGGCTCGGGCAGGTTCCTCAAAGACACTTCGGATTTCCGAGAAGAAGGAGTGTACAGAGGCAGTGACGGGGTCATTGCGGTCCCAGAGCGGTGTGGCCCATGACAGGGCTTTTCCGGACAGGAGACTGACTACGAAAGCCACCTTAGACCTTTCAGTGGGAAACAGGTCCGACATCATCTCCAGATGCAGGGAACATTGGGAAAGAAAGCCACGGCAAAACTTAGAGTCCCCATCAAATTTATCCGGCAAGGATAAGCGTATCCCAGGAGCGGCCACTCGCTGCGGAGGAGGTGCAGGAGCTGGCGGAGGAGATGACTGCTGAAGCTGTGGTAGCAACTGTTGTAGCATAACGGTCAGTTGAGACAGCTGTTGGCCTTGTTGCGCTATCTGTTGTGACTGCTGGGCGACCACCGTGGTGAGGTCAGCGACAACTGGCAGAGGAACTTCAGCGGGATCCATGGCCGGATCTACTGTCACGATGCCGGCTGGCAGGTAGTGGACCCTCTGTGCCAGAGAGGGATTGGCGTGGACCGTGCTAGTGGACCGGTTCTAAGCCACTACTGGTTTTCACCAGAGCCCGCCGCAAAGCGGGATGGTCTTGCTGCGGCGGTAGTGACCAGGTCGTATCCACTAGCAACGGCTCACCTCTCTGGCTGCTGAAGATAGGCGCGGTACAAGGGAGTAGGCAGAAGCAAGGTCGGACGTAGCAGAAGGTCGGGGCAGGCAGCAAGGATCGTAGTCAGGGGCAACGGCAGAAGGTCTGGAAACACTGGCAAGGAACACACAAGGAACGCTTTCACTGGCACTAAGGCAACAAGATCCGGCAAGGGAGTGCAAGGGAAGTGAGGTAATATAGGGAAGTGCACAGGTGAAAACCCTAATTGGAACCACTGCGCCAATCAGCGGCGCAGTGGCCCTTTAAATCGCAGAGACCCGGCGCGCGCGCGCCCTAGGGAGCGGGGCCGCGCGCGCCGGGACAGAACAGACGGGGAGCGAGTCAGGTAGGGGAGCCGGGGTGCGCATCGCGAGCGGGCGCTACCCGCATCGCGAATCGCATCCCGGCTGGCAGCAGGATCGCAGCGCCCCGGGTCAGAGGACGTGACCGGAGCGCTGCAGCGGAGGGAGTGAAGCGAGCGCTCCGGGGAGGAGCGGGGACCCGGAGCGCTCGGCGTAACAGTGTCCCAGTAGCTACAAGTCACGCTTCTGGCCACAACATAAAAAAATGTGAAAAAAGTAAAAAGGTGTGAAGACTAAAAGGTTGGAAAAGCAAAGGTTGTCATGGTCATCTCTGGAGTCCAGGTCGCCTTAAAGGTGCCTCTGCCAGTGGACCCTGATGCCAATTTTGCTTTGAGACCTAGGAGCTTCAAGTTATCTTTGGAAACAAAAAAAAAAAAAAACACTGATCATATAGTACATTGTTTAGTCCACCATAACTACAGACTATTTCCTGCACTTTTGACATCAGGGTGATGTGTAAGGGTAGATGAGCAGTAGAGGGTGCGCTGGTGCAGATTCATACATCTTTTTAATGAATTGCCCTGCAGTTTTAGCGTAGTGCATTAAGTAATATGCAGGCGTAAATAATCTGCAATTGAATTTTTCATGGTTGAGTGGACGCATGTATGTGTTATGGGAAACAACACGTGGCTCTACTTGTATATGTCAGATTATAATTAAAGACCATAATTACAGGGAATTTGCAGGTCACTAAGCAGCAGCCTCCTCCATTCTCTGATAAATTAGTTTAGCTGGGCCTATGGGTTACTAAACATATACTACCATCTATAATGAACGCATACAATTTTTACTTAATAGAAAAATAGCATACATTTTACAGGTTATAAGCCAGTAATGGCTCATATACTGTTTATAGGATTTATAGTGATCTTCATGGTATATAATTCTGTCATGCTCTACTGAATTATAACCCTCTGTTCCTCCATTTAGATGTCGGACTTCACTTTACAATATTTTCCTGTTTACTCTTCCATGAATCTGGAGAATCAGGGTGAACACTACCACATATCCTGTTCATATAATACATAAAAAGGATTGTTTGGTTCTGTCTTGGGGTGTCGCTAGTGGGAGGGGGCTAAGTGGGCTGAAGCCCTGTGTATGATTCCTATAGCCCCAGGTATAGTGATGCTATTTAGTGTCTTACTGAGGTTTACGTTCTTACTACATCACCAGTGACTGAAGTTGTGGTTAGAGACGTGTCTGAGGGTATGGTTCATGCATGGTTAATGGCATGGCTGGGGCAACCCAAGATCTTTTGGAAATCTAACAACGCCCCTGGATCCTATATAGCAGTGTTTGGCAAGCTGTGACTCTCTAGTTCTGTGTTTCCCAACCAGTGTGTCTCCAGTTGCAAAACCACAACTCCCAGCATACCCGGACAGCCTTTGGCTGTAAAATTGGGTAATGGCTATGAACATTCTTAATACTTAGGTTTACTGGATGGTTAAAGTGCTTATCCAGGATTAGAAAAACAAAGCTACACACAACCTGAAAAAAGATGTGGCACTGTTTTTGAAAGAATGCACCATTGTGATATTGCAGCCTAGTTCAATTTAAGTGAATTTAACAAAGCTGTAATACCACAGATGACCTGAGTACAGGCGTGGAGCTGTTTGTGGAAGAAATTGGCTCTTTTTTTCTTTTCCTGAAATAACTCTTTAAATATGTTCTAAAAAAGTTAACAATGGTGGCAGACAGTACTACCCCATAAGGGCAATGGTGTAATGCCCTATGCACCCTCCCTTTTATTGTGGGCATTATGTTGCAGCGCCCCTGGCAGCCTTTTTGTACTCCGGCTCCCTCAGGCTTGTGATTTACTTTCTAACTAGATTAGAACAATTGATAAGTGAAGAGAGCGGTTATGTCAAACCAGCCCGCTCTGTATTTTCCATTACTGCCGGAAAACAAATGTGGAAACAGCAGAGCTACATAATATCACATTGTATATTTTTTTTTCCTTTTTATTTTTTTATTCGCTTCTAGTTCCCTGAGATTTTCCAATGTAATATTATTACTAAAGCGCTGATAGAAACAACACAATTTTGTCTCTTGTACACAAGTTCCCGAATGTGCCCACAGCTGATAAATAGTCACTCAGAAGGCAGTGGAATGGAGGTTGATATATACAAAGGAACACATGGTTGTCTCACACTTATCATCAGGTACAATATCCAACTAAAGAATAGAAATGACCCTATTGGGGCCAAATCCCAGGGTCCAGAGAATATAATTCATCTCGACACAAAGACTGTTTTAATTATTTTATTAAATGGGTTTTATTATCTAGCAATAAAATGTAACCATGGTTAAATTCTTCAACAAATACGAAAATTTGTCAAAACAAATCACACCGATCATTGAACCCATACCTTTTCTTAAATCTATATATATATAAAACTCAACGTGTGTATGTATGTATGTATGTGTGTATGTTCCAGCATCACGCCCAAACGGCTAAAGACATTAACATGAAACTTGGCACACATGTTACTTATATGTCAACAAAAAACATGGGATAGGTGATTTAACCCTTACTCACCCCCATTTGCCAGGGGCGGGGTTTATGTTTAAAGTCCCATACAAGTCAATGGGAAATATATGTTACTGCATAACTTCCAAACGGCTTGAGATATTTCGATAATACTTGGTCACATGTTACTTATATATAGGATAGTTAATTTAACCACTTAAAATATAGGATAGTTAATTTAACCCTTAACTACCCCCATTTGTGAGGGTTGGGGTTTTTGTTTAAAGTCCCATGCAAATCCATGGGAAATGTATGTTCTCACATAACTTCCGTACTGCTGGAGATATTTCAATAACTGGTACACATATTACGGGTCGGGATAGGAGGTCGACATAGGAGGTCGGGATAGGAGGACGGGATAGGAGGTCGGGATAGGAGGTCGGGATAGGAGGACGCAATAGGAGGTAGGGATAGGAGGTTGGGTTAGGAGGTCGGATAGGAGGTCGGGATGGGAGGACGGGATGGGAGGACGGGATGGGAGGACGGGATGGGAGGTCGGGATAGGAGGACGAGATATGAGGACGGAATAGGAGGTCATGATAAGAGGACGGGATAGGAGGTCGAGATAAGAGGATGGTATAGGAGGACGGGATAGGAGGACGGGATAGGAGGACAGGATAGGAGGTCGGGATAGGAAGATGGGATAGGAGGACGGGATAGATGGACTGGATAGGAGGACAGGATATGAGGATGGGATAGGAGGACGGGATAGGAGGATGGGAAAGGAGGACGAGATATGAGGACGGGAAAGGAGGACGGGAAAGGAGGACGGGAAAGGAGGACGGGATAGGAGGACAGGATAGGAGGGCGGGATAGGAGGATGGGAAAGGAGGTTGAGATAGGAGGACGGGAAAGGAGGACAGGAAAGGAGGACGGGAAAGGAGGACGGGAAAGGAGGACGAGAAAGGAGGACAGGATAGGAGGACGGGATAGGAGGTCGGGATAGGAGGTCGAGATAGGAGGTCGGGATAGGAGGTCGGGATAGGAGGTCGGGATATGATGACGGGATAAGAGGTCGGGATATGACAACAATATATGAGGATGGGATATGAAGTCAAAAGCTTCCTCCTTTGTTTATTTTCCTCCCCAACAAGGATTAGGAAGGAAAAACCGGTCAACGCTGGGTACTCAGCTAGTAATATTATATTTATAAATGATTTAAACAGGTACAAAACACTAACAATGTGTAATCTACTGCTGCCCCAGATTTGGCAGAGCTGAGTCACATATTTGGCATGATCTGCCACAATATCCCAAAGTCTTCTTCTATTTTCTATATTCTAAGCTTTGTTATCACAGAAGGAGGAAGTGCTAGGACCATATGGAAAACATAATAGATATTTAGATTTAGAACCCAGCATACTCAGCAATCTACAGCAGCAGACTTGTAGTCGTATATCTTTACTACAGGTAGCATGAAATTGTCACAATTGGTGGAGAACAGTGCAGCCCTGCTCTAACCCCAACTACTGTCCCTACCTCTTTCAGCGATCCACTGTAAATGGTGGCCCCAACTTGGTGACAGTCCCTACACTAGGCTTAGAAACAAAGGGAAGGTCAGACAAACCAGCTCAGTACCAAACAGGCACGTAAGAGACAAAATCAGGAAATCTGGAATGCTGAATACTCTGGATGGTAAAGAAGACCAATCATGGATGTTTGTGTCCAGCATACAACAATTTATATACACACTATTTGGAAGCAAAGTGCGTCAATGCCTCTTCTGAATGGCCTGGCATACCAGAGGACAAAGGGAAGGCTGAGCAACTAAAAGTGCCAGATTCATTGAGGGAGGAAGTACCGATATCTCTAGCCAATATTACTAAACACAAAAAGATGTATGTGTTCAAGCAAATGAAATATTGACAAATACTCCAAATCAAATGCATTCATCCCTGTGTATTAACCCTTTAAGGACCAGGCCATTTTACACCTTAGGACCAGAGCATTTTTTGCACATCTGACAACTGTCACTTTAAACATTAATAACTCTGGAATGCTTTTAGTTACCATTCTAATTCCAAGATTTTTTTTTTCTTGACATATTCTACTTTAACATAGTGGTAAAATTTTGTGGTAACTTGCATCCTTTCTTGGTGAAAAATCCCCAAATTTGATGAAAAATTTGAAAATTTTGCATTTTTCTAACTTTGAAGCTCTCTGCTTGTAAGGCAAATGGATATTGCAAATACAAAAAAAATTCTGATTCACATATACAATATGTCTACTTTATGTTTGCATCATAAAATTGATGTGTTTTTACTTTTGGAAGACACCAGAGGGCTTCAAAGTTCAGCAGCAATTTTCCAATTTTTCACAAAATTTTCAAACTCACTCACAGGTTTGAAGTGGATTTGAAGGGTCTTCATATTAGAAATACCCCACAAATGACCCCATTATAAAAACTTCACCCCCTAAAGTATTCAAAATGACATTCAGTCAGCATTTTAACCCTTTAGGTGTTTCACAGGAATAGCAGTAAAGTGAAGGAGAAAATTCACAATCTTCATTTTTTACACTCACATTTTACACTCACATTTTTGCAAGGGTTAATAGCAGAAAACACCCCACAAAATTTGTAACCCCATCTCTTCTGAGTACGGAGGTACCCCATAAGTTGACCTGAAGTGCACTACGGGCGATCTACAATACTCAGAAGAGAAGGAGTCATATTTGGCTTTTTGAGAGCAAATTTTGCTCGGGGGGCATGTCGCATTTAGGAAGCCCCTATGGTGCCAGAGCAGCAAAAAAAATAAAAAAAATAAAAAACACATGGCATACCATTTTGGAAACTAGACCCCTTGATGGAATAAAGTGAGCCTTAATACCCCACAGGGGTTTCACGACTTTTGCATTAGTAAAAAAAAAAAAATGTTTTCACTAAAATGTGTGCTTCCCCCAAATTTCAAATTTTTTCAAGGGTTAATAGCAGAAAAGACCCCCCAAAATTTGTAACCCCATCTCTTCTGAGTATGGAAATACCCCATGTGTGGACGTCAACTGCTCTGCTGGCGCACTACAATGCTCAGAAGAGAAGAGCGCCATTGAGCTTTTGGGAAAAAAATTGTTTGGAATGGAAGTCAGGGGCCAGGTGCGTTTACAAAGCCCCCCGTGGTTCCGGAACAGTTGACCCCCCCCACATGTGACCCTATTTTGGAAACTACACCCATCACAGAATTTAATAAGGGGTGCAGTGAGTATTTACTCCCCACTGGCGTTTGACAGATCTTTGCAACAGTGGGCTGTGCAAATGAAAAATTACATTTTTCATTTTCACGGACCACTGTTCCAAAAATCTGTCAGACACCTGTGGGGCGTAAATGCTCACTGTACCCCTTATTACATTCCGTGAGGGGTGTAGTTTCCAAAATGGGGTCACATGTGGGTATTTATTTTTTTGCGTTTATGTCAGAACCGCTGTAAAATCAGCCACCCCTGTGCAAATCACCAATTTAGGCCTCAAATGTACATTGTGCGCTTTCACTCCTGAGCCTTGTTGTGCGCCCGCAGAGCATTTTACGCCTACATATGGGGTATTTCTGTACTCAGGAGAAATTGCATTACAAATTTTGGGGGTCTTTTATTCCTTTTAATGCTTGTGAAAATAAAAAGTATAGGGCAACATTAGCATGTTAGTGTAAATTTTTTTATTTTTTTACACTAACAAGCTGGTGTAGCCCCAACTTTTCCTTTTCATAAGGGGTAAAAGGAGAAAAAGCCCCCCAAAATTTGTAGTGCAATTTCTCCCAAGTACGGAGATACCCCATATGTGGCCCTAAACTGTTTCCTTGAAATACGACAGGGCTTCGAAGTGAGAGAGCGCCATGCGCATTTGAGGACTAAATTAGGGATCGCATAGGGTGGACATAGGGGTATTCTACACCAGTGATTCCCAAACAGGGTGCCTCCAGCTGTTGCTAAATTCCCAGCATGCCTGGACAGTCAGTGGCTGTCCGGAAATGCTGGGAGTTGTTGTTTTGCAACAGCTGGAGGCTCCGTTTTGGAAACACTGCCATACAATACGGTTTTAATTTTTATTGGGGGGGGGGGGGAACAGTGTAAGGGGTGTATATGTAGTGTTTTACTCTTTATTGTGTGTTAGTGTAGTGTAGTGTTTTTAGGGTACATTCGCACTGGCGTGTTATGGTGAGTTTCCCGCTAGGAGTTTGAGCTGCGGCGAAAAATTTACCGCAGCCCAAACTTGAAGCAGGAAACTTACTGTAAACCTGCCTGTGTGAATGTACCCTGTACGTTCACATGGGGGGGGGGGGGGGGGGGGGGAAACCTCCAGCTGTTTCAAAACTACAACTCCCAGCATGTACTGACAGACTGTGCATGCTGGGAGTTGTACTTTTGCAACAGCTGGAGACACACTGGTTGGAAAACCTTCAGTTAGGTTCTGTTACCTAACTCAGTATTTTCCAACCAGTCTGCCTCCAGCTGTTGCAAAACTACAACTCCCAGCATGTACTGATCGCCGACGGGCATGCTGGGAGATGTAGTTATGCAATAGCTGGAGGTACGCAACTACAACTCCCAGCATGCCGAGACAGCTGATTGCTGTTTGGACATGCTGGGATTTGCAGTTTTGCAACATCTGGAGGGCTACAGTTTTAGAGAACACTGCAAAGTGATCTCCAAACTGTGGTCCTCTGGTAGTTGTAAAACTACAATTCACAGCATGCCCTGACAGCAAACAGTTGTTTGGGCATGCTAAGAGTTGTAGTTTTGCAAGATCTGGAGGGCTACAGTTTAGGGACCACTATACAGTGGTCTCAAACTGTAGCCCTCCAGCTGTTGCAAAACTACATATTACAGCATGCCCAAACAGCTGTCTGGGCATGCTGGGAGTTGTAGTTTTGCAACATCTGGAGGGCTACAGTTAGAGACCACTGTATAATGGTCTCAAACTGTACCCTCCAGATGTTGCTAGGCAACTCACCAGCTTCCGTCGGATCCAGCCGCACGTCATCGCCGCCCGCCGATCTCCGTCGCCCACAGCCTCCGTCGCCTGTAAAACTGTAAAAGTATAAAGTGGTGATAAATGTAATAAATAATAACAAGCATCGATTCATAAAACTGCAGTAAGTCAACCAGCATACCAACATACTACATTTCTATGAGGAGGAAACCGCAACTCTGCATGATGTCATGGGACTGATGTCAATGACATGGCATATAGCTGTCTCCCCTACTGATAACTTGTTATATTATGTGTCCACTACAGATCATGTGTTATATTATGTCTCTACTTCTGATAACCTGTTATGTTGTGTCTCTACTACTGATAACTTGTTATATTATGTCTCTACTACTGATAACTTGTTATATTATGTCTCTACTACTGATAACTTGTTATATAATGTCTCTACTACTGATAACTGGGTATATTATGTCTTTACTATGATAAATAGTAATGTTATGTCTCTACTTCTGATAACTTGTTATATTATGTCTCCACTACTGATAACTTGTTATATTATGTCTCTACTACTGATAACTGGGTATATTATGTCTCTACTACTGATAACTTGTTATATTATGTCTCTACTACTGATAACTTGTTATATTATGTCTCTACTACTGATAACTTGTTATGTTATGTCTCCACTACTGATAACTTGTTATATTATGTCTCTACTACTGATAACTTGTTATATTATGTCTCTACTACTGATAACTTGGTATATTATGTCTCTACTACTGATAACTTGGTATATTATGTCTCTACTACTGATAACTTGTTATGTTATGTCTCCACTACTGATAACTTGTTATATTATGTCTCTACTACTGATAACTTGTTATATTATGTCTCTACTACTGATAACTGGGTATATTATGTCTCTACTACTGATAACTTGTTATATTATGTCTCTACTACTGATAACTTGTTATATTATGTCTCTACTACTGATAACTTGTTATGTTATGTCTCTACTACTGATAACTGGGTATATTATGTCTCTACTACTGATAACTTGTTATATTATGTCTCTACTACTGATAACTTGGTATATTATGTCTCTACTACTGATAACTTGTTATATTATGTCTCTACTACTGATAACTTGGTATATTATGTCTCTACTACTGATAACTTGTTATATTATGTCTCTACTACTGATAACTTGTTATATTATGTCTCTACTACTGATAACTTGTTATATTATGTCTCTACTACTGATAACTTGTTATATTATGTCTCTACTACTGATAACTTGTTATATTATGTCTCTACTACTGATAACTTGTTATATTATGTCTCTACTACTGATAACTTGTTATATTATGTCTCTACTACTGATAACTTGTTATATTATGTCTCTACTACTGATAACTTGTTATATTATGTCTCTACTACTGATAACTTGGTATATTATGTCTCTACTACTGATAACTTGTTATGTTATGTCTCCACTACTGATAACTTGTTATATTATGTCTCTACTACTGATAACTTGTTATATTATGTCTCTACTACTGATAACTTGTTATATTATGTCTCTACTACTGATAACTTGTTATATTATGTCTCTACTACTGATAACTTGTTATATTATGTCTCTACTACTGATAACTTGTTATATTATGTCTCTACTACTGATAACTTGTTATATTATGTCTCTACTACTGATAACTTGTTATATTATGTCTCTACTACTGATAACTTGTTATATTATGTCTCTACTACTGATAACTTGTTATATTATGTCTCTACTACTGATAACTTGTTATATTATGTCTCTACTACTGATAACTTGGTATATTATGTCTCTACTACTGATAACTTGTTATGTTGTGTCTCTACTACTGATAACTGGGTATATTATGTCTTTAATATGATAAATTGTAATGTTATGTCTCTACTTCTGATAACTTGTTATGTTATGTCTCTACCGCTGATACTGTAAATTGTTATATTATGTCTACACTATTGCTAACTTGTTATATTATGTCTCTACTTCTGATACCTTGTTATATTATGTCTCTACTACTGATAACTCGTTATATTATGTCTCTACTACTGATAACTTGTTATATTATGTCTCTACTACTGATAACTTGTTACATTATGTCTCTACTACTGATAACTTGTTGAATGAAGAACTGGATGTCCAGCGCCAAAATTCGTGCAAAACAGGTTCTTTATTGCTTAAAACGCCATAGCAGGGGTCTCTACTTCTGATAACTTGTTATATTATGTCTCTACTACTGATAACTCGTTATATTATGTCTCTACTACTGATAACTCGTTATGTTATGTCTCTACTACTGATACCTTGTTATATTATGTCTTTTCTACTGATAACTTGGTATATTATGTCTCTACTACTGATAACTTGTAATTTTATGTCTTTTCTACTGATAACTTGTTATATTATGTCTTTTCTACTGATAACTTGGTATATTATGTCTCTACTACTGATAACTTGTTATATTATGTCTCTACTACTGATAACTTGTTATATTATGTCTATACTACTGATAACTTGTTATATTATGTATCTACTACTGATAACTTGTTATATTATGTCTCTACTACTGATAACTTGTTATATTATGTCTCTACTACTGATAACTTGTTATATTATGTCTATACTACTGATAACTTGTTGAATGAAGAACTGGATGTCCAGCGCCAAAATTCGTGCAAAACAGGTTCTTTATTGCTAAAATGCCATAGCAGGGGTCTCTACTTCTGATAACTTGTTATATTATGTCTCTACTACTGATAACTTGTTATATTATGTCCCTACTACTGATAACTTGTTATATTATGTCTTTTCTACTGATAACTTGTTATATTATGTCTTTTCTACTGATAACTTGGTATATTATGTATCTACTACTGATAACTTGTTATATAATGTCTCTACTACTGATAACTTGTTATATTATGTCTTTACTATGATAAATTGTAATATTATGTCTCTACTACTGATAACTTGTTATATTATATCTCTACTACTGATAACTTGTTATTTTATGTCCCAACTACTGATAACTTGTTATATTATGTCTCTACTACTGATAACTTGGTATATTATGTCTCTACTACTGATAACTTGTTATTTTATGTCCCAACTACTGATAACTTGTAATTTTATGTCTCTACTACTGACAACTTGTAATTTTATGTATCTACTACTGATAACTTGTTATATTATGTCTCTACTACTGATAACTTGTAATTTTATGTATCTACTACTGATAACTTGTTATATTATGTCTCTACTACTGATAACTTGTAATTTTATGTATCTACTACTAATAACTTGTTATATTATGTCTCTACTACTGATAACTTGTAATTTTATGTCTCTACTACTGATAACTTGTTATATTATGTCTCTTCAACTGATAACTTGTTATATTATGTCTCCACTGCTGATAGCTTGGTATATTATGTCTCTCTCTACTATTGATAACTTGTCATATTATGTGTCATCAACTTTTGATAACTTTTACTATTATGCCTCTACTACCAATAACTTCTATGTTGTCTCTACTACTGATGAATTTTAATGTCTATTCTACAGATAGCATGTTGTATTATGTCTCTACTACTGAAAATTGTAATATTATGTATCTTACTGATAACTTACAATATTATGTGTCAACTACTGACAAATTGTTATATGGCTTTACTACTGATACATTTTAATATTATATCGCTACTACTAATAAGTGAAAGAGTTTACTCCAGTAACTAGCGTTTATATCCTGCTATACCTGTTATTATATTTGACCTTGGCTTGGCTTCCTGACCCTTTTCCTTTATTAGTGAATTTGTACCTCAACTTTTCCTGTTACCGACTTGACTAGAAGACTCTGACTTTATTGTGTGTATTTGTTTAGTATCATTTCTGTATTTTTGTGTTCCTCCTGACTGTCCCCGACCTGTGTCTGCTTTTGTAGTTTATTGTGTTGACTGTGACGGCCATCACGGACCAGAAGTATATCAGCCGTGGGGGACTATGATTCATCATACTCTTGATAGAAGTATTTGCTTAAGGAGAAGGCAGTGCTAAATCAGGGTACATGCTGTATGATAGTGCCCTTGATGAAGCAATTTTTCTTGCTGGTGATGTCGCCATATGATAGCCAGGATGTACCCCGAGGGACTATAAGACTACAGCCTCACCTGTTACCCCTTTTTCTTTTGCCCCCCCTTTTTTGTGTGTACCCCCTTATGATTATCAATTTCATATCGAATTAAGTAAACGTTATGTTTTAATCAAGCCTTATTGGTGTTTAATTAAGTGGTGTTCTAATTTCAATTTCTATCACCAAGGGCCAAGTATCAGTTTAGGGCTTTGGTACCCGCATCTTATACAAAAAGTTGGTTACTTCTACAATAGGAAGGGACCAGCGCCGTGGTTACGGACCCGCTGCCTAGGGCGGGTACATAAGTAGGCAGGGACAGAGGCTGTGGGTGAGTTCAGGGCTGCACTCTTTCTCTGCCCATAAGTGAAAATTTTGTCTCTACTACTGATGACTTGTAATATTTATGTATCTACTACTAATAACTTGTTATATGTCTGTATTAGAGATAGCATGCTATATTACATCTACATTACAGATAACTTCCAATATAATGTCTCTACTACTGATAGTTTCCAATATTATATCTCTGCAACTTGCAGTGTTATACCTTTACTACAGACAGCCTATAACATATCTCAGTGCACAGAACTGTAGGACAATTTTGCTATCTCTCTCTCTCTCCATATATATATATATATATATATATATATATATATATATATATATATATAAAATGTAGCAACAAAGAGACATGCAATTTTGCCAGAGTGATGGGACCAGGTAATGCTTCAGGCCATCTTGGAACACAATATTATCTCCAGGTTGCAATAAAATTGGTTATGAGCCCTGTCTAACGTGATATGGGACATATAATAAATGCCACCTATGTACTATAAAGCAACCTTTAACCCCTTAAGGACCGGGGGTTTTTCCGTTTTTGCATTTTCGTTTTTTGCTCCTTGCCTTCAAAAAATCATAACTCTTTCAAATTTGCACCTAAAAATCCATATGATGGCTTATTTTTTGCGCCACCAATTCTACTTTGTAATGAAGTCAGTCATTTTGCCCAAAAATCTACGGTGAAGCGGGAAAAAAATCATTGTGCAATAAAATTGAAAAAAAAAACGCTGTTTTGTAACTTTTGGGGGCTTCTGTTTCTACGTAGTACATTTTTCGGTGAAAATTACACCTGATATTTATTCTGTAGGTCCATACAATTAAAATGATACCCTACTTATATAGGTTTGATTTTGTCGGACTTCTGGAAAAAATCATAACTACATGCAGGAAAATTTATACGTTTAAAATTGTCATCTTCTGACCCCTATAACTTTTTTATTTTTCCGTGTATGGGGCGGTATGAGGGCTCATTCTTTGCGCCGTGATCTGAAGTTTTTAACGGTACCATTTTTGCATTGATAGGATCTCAGGCACTGCATGCCTGGATCTCAGGCACTGGGCAGTCATTCGGCGATCGGACAGCGAGGAGGCAGGAAGGGGCCCTCCCGCTGTCCTGTCAGCTGTTCGGGATGCCGCGATTAGCTGCGGCTATCCCGAGCAGCCCGACTGAGCTAGCCAGGAACTTTCACTTTCACTTTTAGTGATCAGCGCTGCGCTCTATTAGAGGCGGGTCCCGGCTTCACTATGACGCCGGGCCCGCCGTGATATGACGCGGGGTTACTGTGTAACCCTGCGTTATATCAGAAGAGCAGGACCAAGGACGTACCGGTACGTCCTTGGTCCTTAAGGGGTTAAGTAATTTGTTTTATATTTAAAGTTGGACATTTAAAAAAAAAAAAAAAACACATATATATATATATATATATATATATATATATATATATATATATTTACATATATGTATAGATCTTCTCTTAAACTTAAACAATACAGTCACAGAGATTTTTTTTTGCAGGTGTTGGGTGTCGCAGCACGTTTCAGTGTTTGGTAGAAACGACTAATCTAAACATATTTCTCTGTAATTGCATTTTCCATACATTCAGTGAGCACCAACCATGGAATTCTGTAGAACAGATATTGGGAGCTAGAACGATTCAGGATGGCTGCCTACAGAGATTTACTGCTCTATTCAGATATGATTTATATATCCGAATTCACACATGGAAAATTAAATTATCACCAGCAGCAAGTATTGGTACAAGACTACTTGTTTTTCCGGATCAGTTTCCCTTTCCCTGCTGTGTTAGATCACTTTATACCAATGGTGGTTCACAGGGACAGTAATATAAACAGCTGCTCTTTTCTGCCAGAGGGATGAGTAGGACTTTGGCATCAATGGGATCTCAGAATCTTATGTATGGAGCTGGCACTCCGATACACAACTTGGGTGTTACTAGACCAAAGCGATTTAACATGTTCCAAAATGAAGTGGGTTGTAGTGGTGAGATAATTGATACAGTGCATCATGACCATGTCAATAAGGAGGCTGAGCAAAGAGCCGGCGCTGAGAAAGAGAACAAAATGACCTTGAATTAAACTCTTGGTTCTTATTAATTGCTTGTGCTCCGAGCAGTATGTGGTTGACTGTGTTATAGACAGCAGTTGTCACCAGCTACAGAAAGATACTGCTGCGCTTCTGTACCAGCTCTAATAAACTTCTGCCTCTATTGCTGTGTTCTTGTGAATAGACAGAATGCTTATTCAACTACTCCAACTAATACTAATAGTAGCAAAATAATCTAGGTATATACTCTAATAGCAATTATAATACATTCAGCTAAATGAAGATTACTTTTTGCCTAGGCATGGGGTGGTACTAGCCTGTACCTCTGATGAAGCTCAATGAGCGTGAAACTAGTTAGAGGGCAGTGTCTGTTTAGTTTTTTAAATATCAGTGTTGTCACAGTGAATAGCCTAAGGACTGAAGCCGTAGGCTAATGTATTACACTTAGATCTGAAAAATTAGTGTGATCAGCAAAGCTGATGTATTGGATGTTATCTATATCCTATATGTAACAACACTACAGATTACATTATATCATCCATTAAACTGAATACAAAATACAGCTGTCTCACCCCCTGCCATAGACTTGCATTGAGGGGCGGAGTGTGTCGTCAAACGGGGGTGGAGCTGTGACGTCACGATCACCAGCCCCGTCATCAGACCCGGAGCGGATGTTTGCTCCGGGGCCTGATGAGAGCGGGGTGCTGCATGCAAGATCGCGAGGGTCCCCAGCGGCGGGACCCCGAGCGATCAGGCAACTTATCCCCTATCCTTTAGATAGGGGATAAATTGTCAGCACGGTATTACCCCTTTAAGATCTGCCCAATTTGTAAACAGAAGTTACACTTTAATTTATGCAAATCAATAAAATGCAAGATCTCTGAGTTTGCTAGTACAAAAAGTTGCAAAGCCATTTTTGCAGCTATTTAAGGTGATTTATTAAAGAGGTTTTATGTGATTCTGAGCAATTAATCTGTTGTTAACGATGATGCTAAAAAAGTATGTAAACACTACAAAAAACAAAGTGAGGCGATTTCTGCAAAAGAATTCTTGAACACAACATTATTGTCTCTCACCAGTCATGTAAAACACTTGGATAATGGCTCCAATATAATCCGTTTTAATGGAGTGATAACAAAAAAAAAAAAAAAAAATGAAATTACTCCTACGACCAGGCTATTGATTTAATCATCCTTCAATTATTTCTCATACTGCGAGGATCACTCGGCTGCATGAATGAAACCGGATGAAATCATATATTCAATTAGGAAAATTTGTGAATGTTCTGAATATTCTAAACCAAGTGAATGGAGTTTGGAAATAAATAACACATTTGAGCCTCTGAAAACAAAAGAGGCTTCCTTAGGTTAACTCCTTAAAGGGGTTATCCATCATAAGATGATTTTAGTACGTACTTGTCAGACAGTAATGTACATGCTTTGGAACGATCTGCGCTTGTCTTGGGGGCTAAATGGCTATGTTGTGAGATTACCATAACACTGTGGCTAGCTTTTTGTGAACTGGTATTTCTTGTTTTAGTTTTCTTCTTTGGCCTACAAATCCCATAATTTCATTTTCCTCCCTCCCACACAACAGCCACCCAACCCATTGAAACATAAATGAGCTGCATCCATTCAAAAGACCTGTGTTTTTCCATCAGGGTGCCTACAGCGGTTACAAAAATACAATTAATTGCAGATTGATCTCTCTCCCACCAAACAATCGCTACACCAATTGAAGCAGACAGGCTCCTTGTCATCAGCTGACTAGTGATGATGTGGATGAGCGTGTTAGCCAATCCACAACGGCAGATGGGTTGCTGGTGGAGACACGACCGCTGGCTGATAAAGGGAGCTCAGGCCTCTCGCTGCGACTCCTGCTGCCACTCGCCCCAAGTCTGCCGCCAACTCTTCCAGAAGTATTTAGGCCTCTGCCACTCCTCTGTGCACGTCCTGGCACTTCTCTGCCTGACATAGTGAGTTTATGAGGGTATTACAATACGCTACACTACTCTTTAAACAGTATTTGTCTAGAACAGCAGCAGGTTTGTCACGCCGAGCGCTCCGGGTCCCGCTGCTTCCCCGGAGCGCTCGCGGCGTGCCTCCATATGCAGCGCTCCGGTCGGCACCGCTGACCGCGAGCACTGCTCCCATGTTCCCGGAGGGGACGCGATCCGAGGTGCGGGACATGCCCGCTCTCAGATCGCGCCCCGTGTCTCTCACCTGCCCCGTTCTCCTGCTCAGTCCCGGCGGGCGCGGCCCCGCTCTCTAGGGCACGCGTGCGCCGGGTCTCTCAGATTTAAAGGGCCAGTGCACCATTAATTGGTGCCTGGCCCAATTAGTTCCTAACAATCCCTACACTTTATAAACCCACTTCCCCTTTCTGCCCCAGCCTTGTGCCCTGAGAAAGTGTTTCTGTGTGTTCCATTGCCTGTGTACCCAGACCCTTGCCGCTGCCCCTGACTACAAACCGTTGCTGCCTGCCCAGACCTTCTGCTACGTCCGACCTTGCTCTTGCCTTATGCTTGTGTACCGCGCCTGTCTCAGCCGTCAGTGAGGTTGAGCCGCTATCGGATAGAACGACCTGGGGGTTACCTGCCGCTGCAAGTCCATCCCGCTTTGCGGCGGGATCTGGTGAAAACCAGTAACCCCTTAGATTCCGTTCCCCTGGCACGGCCCACGCCCTCACTGACACAGAGGATCCACCACCCGTGTCCTCTCCGCATACCAGTCCGAATCCTGAAAAGGTGATTACTTACGGCTGTCCTTGAACAGTAAGTAGGCGATTGACAGCTTAACAGGTACTAGATGGTACAATACTTGGATGTACCTATGTGCTATGCACTGATGAGGGCAGTAATATGCCTAACTATTAGGGAAAAAAACTCAGTTTTTTTGTAAAACACCAGCCGGTGGATACTATGGTTTGGACTTTGACGGTATGGAGCACCTTGACAGCTTAACAGGTACTAGATGGTACAATACTTGGATGTACCTATGCGCTATGCACTGATGAGGGCAGTAATATGCCTAACTATTAGCAGAAAAAACTCAATTTTTTTGTAAAAACACCAGCCGGTGGATACTATTGTTTGGACTTTGACGGTATGGAGCACCTTGACAGCTTAACCGGTACTAAATGGTAAAATACTTGGATGTACCTATGCGGTATGCACTGATGAGGGCAGTAATATGCCTAACTATACGCAGAAAAAACTATTTAAAAATAAAATAAAAACAGCCAGTGAATAGTATTGTTTGGACTTGCACAGTATGTAGCGAGCCCCTTGACAGATTAACAGGTACAAAATGGTACAAATGCACTACAGTCCACTGAAAAATATCACGTATTTCTGAACAGCAGCAGGACCCAACAGTGCAGCACCACAAAAAAAAAAAAAAAAAAATCCAGGAATTAAACCCTAAATTGCACTCTGTCATACAATTCTGAGCAGCAGAAGATCTGTGGAGCAAATAAAAATAAACACAATTGGGCTGAAAAATGAGGAGATAAGATGCTTCAGAAAGTTCAGGCAGCTTGGAGATCTGTATGAGGCAGCTGACAGCTATCTGCCCCTCTCTGCTGCAATGCTCAATAACGTGAATAGGAGGTTTAGCAATCAATGATCCTTCTCAGTGTAACAGCACAGCACTCTGCACTCCTGCCTTTCCCTAATGCTGATGTGACTAGCAGTTGCAGTGTAACGCTGTGGTATGAGCTATTCACACACACGCAGTCCCGTCCTCTCCATCTGAGTGTATAGATGAAATGAAGAGAGGCAAGATGGCTACCGATTATATAGGGGCTGTGATATCACAGGGGTCATCTAATACTGATAGGCTGCATCTCGCATGTGATTCAAGGTCAGCCCGCCTACCTTCATTCCCGCCGCTGTTTCCCGCCCTCCTATAATCCCCTGCCCCATGTACTCACATGTGGATCCACCATCTTAGCTCTACAATATATTACCTACAAGCCCAAAAGGCTAATAATGATCAACAAAACCTACAAAAATTAGCCCAAAAGATATTCAAAATGTCATCTTTATTATTGTATACAAACAGGTAGAATAACACCCATAAAATAACCCACCCTTAAAATACTCCCCAACAAAAAGCTAAGCAGAATACCACTGGGATGTATACAAAGATCACAATGCTACCAATAATACAATCCTGCAGTATCAGTTTGGTCAGTTCTATTGTGTGCTGACCAAACTGATACTGCAGGATTGTATTATTGGTAGCATTGTGATCTTAGCTCTACAATAGCCTGTAACGCTGTAAAATGGAGTTTAATGAAGCGATTTGCGCGATCGAATCGCGGCAATATTCGCATTCATTACAAATCAAATTTTTCATGAAATTCGTAAAGAATTCGGGTTCGTCAACTTTGATTCGCTCATCTCTAATTGCTATAAATAGTTCCCAATGGGGACTATTAAAACATAAAAAAAAAGGTTAAAAAATTATAAAATAAAATAAAAAAAGTCAATAAAATTTGAAAAATACTCTCTCTCCCACCCCCCCCAAAAAAGTCAATTATCCCTTTTTGAATAAGCATATTTGGCATTGCCGTGTGTGTATATGTCTGAATGATCAAAATATAGCATGACCCCCTTAACGACGCAGGACATATATTTATGTCCTGCGCCGGCTCCTGCGATATGAAGCGGGATCGCGCCGCGATCCCGCATCATATCGCGTCAGTCCCGGCGCTCATCAACGGCCGGGACCCGCGGCTAATACCACACATCGCCGATCGCAGCGATGTGCGGTATTAACCCTTTAGAAGTAATCTGTGTAAAATATCAAATAATCATTGATTTTGTCTAACTTCTGGAAAAAATCATAACTACATGCAGGAAAATTAATACGTTTAAAATCGTCATCTTCTGACCCCTATAACTTTTTTATTTTTCCGTGTATGGGGCGGTATGAGGGCTCATTTTTTGCGCCGTGATCTGAAGTTTTTAACGGTACCATTTTTGCACTGATATGACTTATTGACTTTGGAATTTTTTTGCGCGCACGCCATTGACCAAGCGGTTTAATTAATGATATATTTTTATAATTCGGACATTTACGCACGCGGTGATACCATATATGTTTATTTTTATTTTTATTTACACTGTGTTTTTTTATTATTGGAAAAGGGGGGTGATTTAAACTTTTAATAGGGGAGGAGTTAAATGATCTTTATTCACTTTTTTTTTTCACTTTTTTTTGCAGTGTTATAGGTCCCATAGGGATCTATAACACTGCACACACTGATCTTCTATGTTGATCACTGGTTTCTCATAAGAAACCAGTGATCAACGATTCTGCCGCATGACTGCTCATGCCTGGATCTCAGGCACTGAGCAGTCATTCGGCGATCGGACAGCGAGGAGGCAGGAAGGGGCCCTCCCGCTGTCCTGTCAGCTGTTCGGGATGCCGCGATTAGCCGCGGCTATCCCGAACAGCCCGACTGAGCTAGCCGGGAACTTTCACTTTCACTTTTAGCCGCGCGGCTCAGCTCTGAGCGCGCGGCTAAAGGGTTAATAGCGCGCGGCGCCGCGATCGGCGCTGCGCGCTATTACAGGCGGGTCCCGGCTTCACTATGACGCCGGGCCCGCCGTGATATGACGCGGGGTTACTGTGTAACCCCGCGTTATATCAGAAGAGCAGGACCAAGGACGTACCGGTACGTCCTTGGTCCTTAAGGGGTTAAAGCAGTACAATAATAGAAAGTATGTAATCATGGGTATAATTTTTTTTGTATTGAGCCACAGAATAAAGAAAACATGTAATGTTTACCGTAAAGTGGACAGTGTGAAAATGAAACCATCCAAAATTTGCAAAAGTGTTGTTTTCATTTAAATTTCCTCACTAAATAATTTTCTTTATTTTATGGTAAAATGAGAGGTTTCATTACAAAGGACAATTGGTCCTGCAGAAAACAAGCCCTCATATGGATCTGTCAATGGAAATATGAAAGAGTTATGGATTTTAGAAGGCGAGGAGGAAATAACGAAAACGCAAAAATAAAATTGGCCTGGTCAAAATGGGCTTGGTTTTTAAGGTGTTAAAGCGGTATTCTAGGATTTTTTTTTTATTTGACTATGCTACAGGGGCTGTAAAGTTAGTGTAGTTCATAATATAGTGTATGTACCTGTGTGTGTCGGTTTTCTCCCAATTCTTATGTGATGTTCACCACAATATTTATTTTTACAGCTTACAAAATGACTGTTGTCTCAGGTTTTTCCCAGGTTGCAATGCGGCTGAGACATTACATTACTAGTCAGCTGATATATGTCTGTATAAAAACAAGCCAAACGGCACCAGAAAGCCTTCAAAATAATTAGAACAATGTCCGAAGCCCGAGTGGAGGTGCTAATGAAGTGAAAAATCTATATGTGGTATACAGGTAATAGAAAAAGTAATGTTGCACTCAGCACAAGACACAGCATAGAGATTTTCAAATTTGGGTTTATTCGTAAATACAAAGTGCTATACAATCAAAGTAGGTAGGAGGGAAGGGAGGGAAGCACTCAGCCAGCTCCACAGAGCTGATGTCTGCTTCCCTTTCTTCCCTCCTACCTGCTTTGACTGTATAGCATTTCGTATTTACGAATAAGTGACATCTGACACCCCCAGTCAACAGTCGGTGGGTTCCTCAGACACAACCCTCAGTTGGCATGGCCTGGAAGCAGTCCGTGTCCTCCCATTACCTTTGTCCTATGCTGTTCCATCTCCTAAAGAAGTATCTTATGTTGTGGGTTCAGCTCCACTATTTACTGAGGACGATCTAATAGAGGACAGTCAGCAGCTATTGGACAGCCAAGAAGGGGAGGAGACATGCGCCGCTTGCTCCACTAGGCGGCCAAGTAGTGATGCGGAGAGTGACGTGGGAGGCGGTGTTGCCAGTGTTCAGGGTCCTGAAGCAGACACTGTTGGGGAACCTGAGGAGGACATCAGTGACGTGCACACAACTGTTGATGATGATGAAGCCGATCGCAATTGGGAGCCGGGTGCAGAAGGGGCTTCATCATCATCAGAAGAAGAGAGTTGCAGGTTGCCCTTGAGTCAGCAAGGCGGTAGCACGGTTGGCAGTCAGCGTGATGTGGCAGTAGTGGAAATTCAGGAGACAAACGTGCCCGGGGGAGACCACCTGCTTCGAGGCAGCTTACCTTTCAGAGAGGTAGTGGGTTACCCGCACCTGTCGGTGAAAGATAGAGACACGCTAATCCGTTCAGTGGAGCGCTAGTGCGGCCCAGACATCTGAGGCCATAACACACCTGTTATTGCTCGATCTCGCAATTGGATTGTGCAATGTAAGGGGTTATTAAAGCCTCTTGGGTACTGCTGAGGTCTACTCCTGACTGTTCCTGGTGCAATGTATGGGGTAATTAAACACTCTTGGCTAGTGTTATTTTTAAATTTACTGATAATTTTATCAGTAATAAACTTGAATTTTGCAAAATGCTAAATGTTACACAGTGGAATGCTTGTTGCGTGTGATTTTTTTAATGAAAATAAAAAATTAAATAAAAATACGGAGAGGGATTAACTCTGCATAATCATTTTTGGCGAAAAAATTCCTTTGGTGATCTGATCTTTTGGAGACAGATGCGCTTACACACATATGTCATATTTTATTTTATTATTTTTTCAAACATTGTGTGGTTTATTATTTTTGAGAAGAAAGTCTTTGGGTGGTCCACCGTCCTGTATTATAGAGTCTTCTGAACTGTCGGATATGCGCTTGTTTTTACACAAAGGTATACATTTCTTTAAAAAAATTATATAATTTTGTTAATTTTGGGGGGGGGGGGGTGGATTGTGAAGCCCGGGTGACGGGTGTGTACTCGTGCATCAGTCAACTCCAGTCTGTGTCCTTTAGGCAATATGGGTTACTGATGCAGCAGAGGTGGGGCATGGGTCTTGGAATTTCAATTTTTTTTTAAAAATTTCACAAATTGTGTCGTTTATTATTTTTGGGAAGAATGTCTTTTGGTGGTCCACCGTCCTGCATTATAGAGTCTTCTGGACTCTTGGATATGCGCTTGTTCTTAAACAAAGGTACAAAAACCAAAAATGGCCGGTTAGGGCTATGGAGACGTTGGGCCTACATCTTACGGCCACATGAGCCCTGTGGGTGCTTGTGAGATTAGGTCCTTTGTACCCACACGGCTGGGTCCGGGACACAAATTTTGATTTAAATTTCAAATAAAAAAATAACACATTTCAATGGTCTCCTCATGCTGCAGCCAACTCCAGGCTGCATCATTCTGGCAATATATAGAGAGCACTCGCTGTCCTAAATTTTCGTTAAAATGTTTCATAAAAATGTTTTGTCTATTTTATTAGGGATTGTGAAGCTTTGGTGCGTACTCATGCATCAGCCAACTCCAGCCTGTGTCATTCAGGTAATATATGGTTTACTGATGGCGATGCTGGGCCTGGGTATTTCAAATTTTCTCATAGGTAGCACCCGCTATCCATAAGTCTTCTTCATAAATTTCTACAATTGTTGTGTTTTTTTGGAGGGATTGTTAAGCCCTTGTGTGTACTCATGCATCAGCCAACTCCAGGGTGTGTCATTCATGCAACATATAGGTAGCACCCGCTGTCCTAAATATTCTTAAAATTATTTTAAAAATCCTTGTTTTTACTTTGGGATTCTGAAGCCCTGGTGTGTACTCAATGCTTCTTCCTGCTACACTCTGTCAGCCAGTTGGTCCTGCGACAGTGTGCTACTCCGCCTCCACATCCTCCTCTGTGTCTTAAGCCTCCACTGCCCGGACAAGTCTCAGTGGCCCTTCAGCATACCATGTGTGCATGTCACGGCGGTGTCACGCTGTTCTTCACATGGTTTGCCTTGGCGAGAAGTCTTGGAAACAATGGCCGGTCAGGGCAATGGAGACGTTTCGCCTAAATCTCACGGCCACATGAGCCCTGTGGGGGCTTGTTGGATTTGGTCCTTCGTACCCACATGCTGGGGTCCGGGACACGCAAAGGTTGTTTTAAATTTCAAATAAAAAATGATGGCGCTGCTTGGCCTTGGTCTGAGAATTTCAAATTGGATTGTGAAGCCCTGGTGTGAACTCGTGCATCAGCCAACTCCAGGCTGTGTCATTCAGGCAATATATGGGTTACTGATGCCGCTGTGGGGCCTGGGTCTGGTAATTTCACATTTTCTCATAGGTAGCGCCCGCTATTCAAAATCTTCGGTTTAAATTTCTTAATTCATCTTTTAATCTTAAGGATTGTGAAGGCCTAGTGCCTACTCATGCTGATGGCAACTCTGGGCTGTGCCATTCATCCACTATATGATCTCCTCATGCTGCCAACACCTCCACGCTGTGTCATTCAGCCACTATATGGTGTCCTCATGCTTCAGCTTCATCCAAGCTGTGTCATTCAGCCACTATATGGTGTCCTCGTGCCGACAACATGTTCATACTGTGTCATTCAGCCACTATATGGTGTCCTCATGCTGACAACATGTCCATACTGTGTCATTCAGCCACTATATGGTGTCCTCATTCTGACAAGCTGTCCATGCTGTGTCATTCAGCCACTATATGGTGTCCTCATGCTTCAGCTTCATCCAAGCTGTGCCATTCAGCCACTATATGGTGTCCTCATGCTGCCAACACCTCCACACTGTGCCATTCAGCCAGTATATGGTGTCCTCATGCTGCCAACACATCCACGCTGTGCCATTCAGCAACTATATGGTCTCCTCATGCTGACAACCTGTCCACGCTGTGCCATTCAGCCACTATATGGTCTCCTCATGCTGCCAACACCTCCACACTGTGCCATTCAGCCACTATATGGTGTCCTCATGCTGCCAACACCTCCACGCTGTGTCATTCAGTCACTATATGGTCTCCTGACACTGATGCCACCACCAGGCTCTGTAATTGTGCTGCTGTGCGGCAGTGATTCTAAAAGCGAGGCCGGTAATCTGCATGTTATTCTGAATAACAGTATTATTTCACTAACCCAGCACACTCCATATGCGTTTTAGAACACAGCAAAGTGTTCTATACCCCTATAGAGGCTGTATGTAGGCTAGAAATAGCCTTTTTTTTATATAGATTTGCCGCAAAAAAATTCGAAACAAAACAAACTTTTTCGGAAAATTCGGCGAATTGTCCGAATCGAATTTTTGAAAAGTTTGCTCATCTCTAGATATGACGTCTAAGGGCCGAGTACCACTTTAACCCCTTAAGGACCCGGGGTTTTTCCATTTTTGCATTTTCGTTTTTTTCTCCTTACCTTTAAAAAATCATAACTCTTTCAATCTTTCACCTAAAAATCCATATGATGGCTTATTTTTTGCGCCACCAATTCTACTTTGTAATTATGTCAGTAATTTTACCCAAAAATCTACTGCGAAACGGAAAAAAAATCAATGTGAGACAAAATAGAAAAAAAAAGCCATTTTGTAACTTTTGAGGGCTTCCGTTTCTGCACAGTATATTTTTCGGTAAAAATGACACCTTTCATTTATTCTGTAGGTCCATACGGTTAAAATGATACCCTACCTATATAGGTTTGATTTTGTCATACTTCTGGAAAAAATCTAAACTACATGCAGGAAAATGTATACGTTTAAAATTGTCATCTTCTGTCTCATTTTTTTGCGCCGTGATATGAAGTTTTTAGCGATACCATTTTTGCCATTGACCGTGCGGTTTAATTAATTATATATTTTTATAATTCGGACATTTCCGCACGCGGCGATACCACATATGTTTATTTTTATTTACACTGTTTTTTTTTTATGGGAAAAGGGGGGGGGGTGATTCAAACTTTTAATAGGGAAGGGGTTAAATGATCTTTATTCACTTTTTTTTTTTCACTTTTTTTTTTGCAGTGTTATAGCTCCCATAGGGACCAATAACACTGCACACACTGATCTTTTACATTGATCACTGGTTTTTCATAAGAAACCAGTGATTGATGATTCTGCCGCTTGACTGCTCATGCCTGGATCTCAGGCACTGAGCAGTCATTCGGCGATTTGACAGCGAGGAGGCAGGTAGGGGCCCTCCCGCTGTCCTGTAAGCTGTTCGGGATGCCGCGATTTCACCGCGGCTATCCCGAACAGCTCCCTGAGCTAACCGCCATGGTTTCACTTTCATTTTAGACACTGCGTTCAACTTTGAACGCCGTGTCTAAAGGGTTAATAGCGCACGGCAGCGCGATGAATGCCACGCGCTATTAGCCACGGGTCCCGGCCGGGCCCGACCCGCTATGACGAGGGGCCACACCGTGGCCCCGCGTTATAGATAAGGAGCGGACTCAGGGCATACAGGTATGCCCTGGGTCCTTAACAGGTTAAAGTACCCCACAATCTCATCTGCGGCACCCCAGACATCTGGTGCATGCCGAAAGACTAGTGATGCATGGCGGAGACTCGCGAAGTCAAGGCCATGCCCCGCTCATGACGTGATGGCCACACGTCCATCATGTCCCCTCCCATAGATTTGCATTGAGGGGGTGTGGCCTTGACATCACGAGAGGGGCGTGACTGAGACTGCACGAGCATCCAGCTCCGCAATTTTACAACTTTTGCAGGGTTTCCTTTTTAGGCCGTTTTCTTTACGGTTAAAATGACAGGTTTTATATATTCTATGGGTCACAATGGTTACAATACCTAAGTTTACATGCTTTTCTATTATTGCACTACTTTAAATTAAATTACATTTTTTTTTTTTGCTTTTTACACAAAATTAGTATGTTTAAAATTGCCCTTTTCTGACACCTATGAATTAAAATTTGAGGGAAAATTTTTTGTGCCATAATCTGTAGCTTTGATAGGTACCAGTTTGTGTACATGTAATTTTGTGGTCACTTTTTATTAAATTTTTCTGGGATGTAATGTGACTAAAAGCAGTAATTTTTGACTTTTTTTTAACCCCTAAAGGACTCACAGGAAATTTCCTCCTCACCTTCTATGAGCCATAACTTTTTTATCCCCCCTACAGACCCTTTTTTGGGGGGCTCAGTTTATGTATTTATTGTTTGTGACTCCACGTCCTAGTCACCTGGGGTCACTGGTCACTTGAGTGCATGCACCAACTGAGTGCTGACGTGACCAGTGACTCCGCATTACTAGAATGTGATTTCATAGACAATAAAGGTACGTGTTTTAGTTAGTATTTTAGACCCCTCATCGGACTCCTTGTTCACCCACACTATAACCCAGTGTATTGGGTTTAGTGTGGGTGAACAGGCTGAATGTTTTCCTTTAATAAGAAGTCAAACTTTATTGAACAAAATCAGTATATTTTCAACTGTCCTATTCTAACCCCTATACCTTTTTATCCTCTTGCACTCGCTTAATAGCCATGGGGAAATGCAGGACGCTCATGTATGTCCTGGTGCGACCAGGTCATACCTGTACACCCTGCATCCTCAAGGAGTTAATGTTTATGCCATTCACCAAACTGGATCATTAACATTTTATTTTAATAGGTCGGACATTTATTTATTTATTTATTTTTTACATTTGTTTGATGAAATTGAAAGTTATTACCAAAGAAGCTCTATGCAACATTCATCTATGCCTCTTTCTAAAATCTTAGAAATAACAACAGAGAATATTATCACTCAATCCCCAAAGCCAAACTCCTAAACTGCACTATTTCAGCTACATAAAATTTCTTGACAAACAGAAGATACATTTCATGGGTAAAAGGATGTAAGGTCAGTGATTAGACCCATCACAAATTAAGATCTTAAAGAACACTCATTCCCTCTCATTTATCCCTAAATATTGGACAGACACGGCCTATCAAGTAATTGCTACCTGAGGTCTATACTATAAGTACCTGCTGTATGAGAAAATTAGATGAATTATTAATGAGATGCAAAACATTGTACTGAAATTTAAGGTGAATTAAAAAAAAATCATTTTGCAGTAGTAAACAATGCCACCTTATGATATTTTTGCGTGACATATAAACACAGGTACTTTTATTCCTAACCCTTTGATGTCTTCTTCCCACAGAGGCATATGCTTATAACTATTCTATTGATCCCCATCTTTGTACTTATTATATTGTATGAAAGAATAAAAATATAGGAAAATCTGATGTCCCAGTACAGGACATGGTCCTGCACTACACTTAGGCCCTGTCAGGTTGAGTCCCTCAGTGACCTGGGGCTCTTCTGCAGTGTCTCCCCTGCTGTCCCTGTAATGTCATTTTTTTGTCATAGGATTATAGTCAGTGTATTAATGTAAAGTTAGTCTAAAGGCCCTGTGAAATGTCACATGTTATGTTTATGTTGTCACATGTTACCCAGAGGGCACCAGCTTAACACATGAACTGCAGCTTGACGAATGGGCTTTGGCTTAGCCCCCCTCTATATAAGGGGGCGGCTATTACAATTCTCTCTCCTAGCTCTTAGCACTTGTGCTTCTTTACTGAGACCAGCAAACACCAGAGATTTCAGTGCTAATGTCCAGCACCTGGAAGGCCTCAAATCTGCAGTCATTCCAGTAAGTCAAGTCTATGTTTGCCGTCACTACTACCTACAGTCAAGTCCAGTATAAATTCAAACCATAATTTGGTTGTGGATTCTCCTTTCACTGCTTAGCCATTGGAATAGCGGAGATACCGTTCGTGTGGTTCCGGTACCCAAAAACCACTCTGGCGTCACAAACATTAGGGGTTAATAACACTTTGCAATTTGGGTTAATACCATCTTTCCCCATCAACCTACACTGCTAAACCTCATGGTCCCGCCATCACTGTGGGTCACCACAATCATATATTCAGCATCTCATAGTTTTTGAAGTAACAAAATGACAATTTTATATTTTAAAAGGAAAATATTCATTGCATGTTATAAAACATTTCAGTGGTTTATGGAGTCTAAAATGGATACCCCCTCCCACCTTGAACAATTATGATTTTGTACTTGTAGTAGGACCCAGTGGCGTAGCGTGGGTTGTCAGCACCCGGGCCAAGGCAAGTAATTTGCGCCCCCTAACCCGTGGATTTTAGCACTCGAATCTCTTCTAGTGTTGAGCGGCATAGGCCATATTCGAATTTGTGATATTTTGCGAATATATGGACGAATATTCGTCATATATTCGCTAAATTCGCATATTCGTAATATTCGCGTTTTATTTTCGCATATGCAAAAATTTGCGTTTGTGAAAATTAGCATATGCAAAAATTAGAGCCTTCTTTACACCACACAAGCTGGAAGCAGAGAGGGGTGATCACTGTGATGTGTACTGTGAAAAAAAATATGAATATTTGTAATTACGAATATATAGTGCTATATACGGAAATATTGGCGAATTTGCGAATATGCGATATTCGCGAATAAAATTTGCATTGCGAATATTCGCGAGCAACACTAGTCTCTTCCACTAGATTAGTTAAAGAAACCCTTACCCCCTAAGCACATTTATTGTTTGTTATGAAAATACTGATGTCATTAAAGTAAAATGCATCTAAATACAAGTTTATTTTCAAACACTTTATTGAGTGCGAACATGGATTACACATTCTCCACATTTTCAGCAGGTCTATGAATACAAATCTACAAATGTAGTAACCTAGCATGGGCCGTGCTATTATATGTCGTCTCACAACCATCGTAAACCACAAAAAATATCAAGAACAAAAACTAAACATCAAAATGGAACCGAACCCTGGAGATGATCCAAGGCACATGACTTTGGGTATTAAAAGTAAGCGGCAAATGTCAGGGGGCATGATATGTGCATTATATGGGCACATGACAGGGGGCCCCTGTCATGTGCCCCCACATATATTGCCCCCTGACATGTGCCCCTCACATATAATGCCCCCCTGTCATGTGCCCCCACATATAATGCCCCCCTGACATGTGACCCTGACTTATAATGTCCCCTGTCCTATGCCCCTCACATATAATGCCCCATGTCCTGTGCCCCTCACATATAATGCCCCCCTGATATGTGCCCCTCACATATAATGCCCCCTGAGGGGGCAGGACAGAGGGCATTATATGTGAAGGGCACATGTCAGGTGGTCCTGTCATGTGCCCCCACATATAATGCCCCCCTGACATGTGCCCCTTAGTCATCATTTGCCCCTCTCACTTATAATTTGCTCCCCCCTCCCCTTTCTCACGCCCGTCACCTTTCTCCCACGCTGCAGCTGCTCCATTCCAGCAGTCAGTGAGAGCCGCGGCGACGTGATCTCCGGGCACCGGCGCGATGATGTGATGTCATCGCGCCGGCCTGCCATGATTGGCTCTCACTGACTGCAGGAATAGAGCAGCCACGGCGCGTGATAGCAAGGTGACGGGCGTGAGAAAAGGGTGGTGGAGCGGGACAGCCAACAGCTCCCGCTCCACCATGCGATAGTTCAGGAAGAGGGGCAACAATCTCGGGGGGTGGGGGGGGGCAATTTCCCCCCCCCCCTGGATCCGCCACTGCCTCCACAGTGGGCAGCGACAGCCAGCACTGCAGAGAGAGTGAGTGAGCCAGGCAGGGGCAGAGAGCTGTGAGTGCGAGCGCGCCCCCCCAGATGTTGCGCCCGGTGCGGCTGGCCCCCCCTGCCCCCCCACGCTACGCCTCTGGTAGGACCTTCTGCATGACTTCATGTATCATAGGTTCACCAGTTTCTGTCCTGTAGCTACAGCTGATGTTATACCAAATATAAAAGGGATGTCCACCTTTGAAGAGCCTTAGCTTTTGAAATAAGGCAGCGGGAATAGTATCAGAGGGTTTCATTGATAGCTAAACATTCAGTGATCTGGCAGGGAAGAGATCATTGATGAAGGTTATAGGCAGGTTAAGCATTCAATAGAGAGGGTAAACTTCTGTATGTAAGGGGAAGATGTCTAATATGGGCTGCTGTTTAGGTGCAAGGACAGGGCAAAACTGCTAAAAGGCATCATAGTATAGAAAGTAAATGATAGTATAAGAGAGGAATAAAAAAAAAAAAAGGCTGATTCTTGACAAATAAGAGGTCCAGCAAGATTCTGGTAGTATACTTAGGATAGATATATTACTTAAAGGGGTATTCCAGGCAAAAACTTTTTTTATAATCAACTGGCTCCGGAAAGTTAAACAGATTTGTAAATTACTTCTATTAAAAAAATCTTAATCCTTCCAATATTTATTAGCTTCTGAAGTTTTCTGTCTAACTGCTCAATGATGATGTCACGTCCCGGGAGCTGTGCATGCTGGGAGAATATCCCCATAGGAGCTGGACAGCTCCCGGGATGTGAGTCATCAGAGAGCAGTTAGACAGAAAACAACAACTCAACTTCAGAAGCTAATAACTATTGGAAGGATTAAGATTTTTTAATAGAAGTAATTTACAAATGTGTTTAACTTTCCGGAGCCAGTTGATATATAAAAAAAAGTTTTGGCCTGGAATACCCCTTTAACCCAAATGGTGTTGTTTTGTGGTATATTCTAAATGCAGATGCTACCTCTGTAACTTAGGGGCCCCGTGTAATAGTCCAAGCGATCAGCCTACGAGCGAGCAATCACTGGCTGATCACATGGCCTTGAAATCAGAAATTATCCAATATTTCACTTTTTCGAGATATGAATAGTAAAAATAAGTTTTTTCTTATTAGCCACCTCCAAAAGCAGAATTTAAAAAAAGAAAAAAAAATATACATAAAAGCCTGGAAAGCCCCTTTTATTGTAATGAATGTTAATTATAGGCATGAGTGCCTTATTGTGTGCATTTATCTTTATGTAAAAAAACTGGACTGATTCCTCTAAACTGATAACCTTTTTCTTCTTTTTAACTTACCTATCATGTCACCAACTTTAAATTTTTACAGTGGAATCTCCTAATAGCGGACACTCATGGGGAATAAAAAAGTGTCCGCTATTGAGAGATGTCCCTTATTGGGAAAAAAGGCTCAAAATTCTTCCTAAATGACAGAATATTGAACTGTACTCACTCCAGAGTGTAATTACCTATAAAACACAATAAAAAGCAATATTACAGTAGAATTTCCCAGTGTCGTTTAATCTCCCCTTATCACCCCCTGTATCATTTCATCCCCCCCTTTTATACCCTGTGCATTGTGCCAAATTATCCACCCCACCCCCTGTGCCACATCATTTCCCATTGATCCGCCTGAGACATTTTATTCCCCCTTCATTACCCTCTGTGAAAATTCATCACCCCACCCCCCTCTTTATGAAATGGCACAAGGGGATAAAGGGGAATGAAATGGCACAGGGGGTGGTAAAGAGGGTGATGAATTTACACAGAGGGCAATAAAGGGGGAATTAAAGGGGTACTCTGCCCATAGGCATCTTTTCCTCTGTCCGAAGTATAAGGGATAAGATGTCTGATCGCGGGGTCCCACCACTGGGTCCCGCCGTCACGCTCCCTCCCATAGACTTGCATTGAGGGGGTGGGACGTGACATTACAATGGGGCGGAGCCATGACATCACGATACTCCATCCCCTGCATTGCCCGTCATCAGCCACAGAGCAATCCTCTGTATATAACACCCCCTTCTCCCACTAGCAGGGCGTGTGTGAAATTTTTGTGGACGAACCGTGTGTTGGTGGACGCTGTTGGCGCATGTGCAACGTTATAATTTCCCGCTGCTCACAGGAGCCCTGGCAGCTGACGTTTTCCGTCTCATAGTGGTACCAGAAGCTGCGCTAATCGTGTAAGGTCGGGCTTTGCCCCGTCGCTATCCGAGACTGCATTATTGCGTGTTCAGGTATGATGGGGAATATGTCGGTGGGGGCTTGGCGCTGCTGCGGCGAGATCTGTCGGCGCATTAGTGTCTGCCTTGGGTCATGTGATCCCGCCGGGTTATGCTCTGGGTCCACCGGGGGTATCAGCTGGAGGCTCCGGTGATGGGGTTTTATGTTTTACCTTGTTGGGCGGGGCAAGTTCTCCGCAGACCATGGAGTACGGGGTATGACAGGAGGTCAGGGGATGCCGCTGGGTTCGCGCGCTCTCATCCAGTGCTTTCTATGCTAAAAGGGGAGCTGCATATGGTTGTTACTATTGATGTCACTGTGTGATTCTGGTCAGGGGTTATACTGTACACATGCTGTTCTATTTACACTGTACATAAGCTAGTAATTGATATAAGGCACACATACTGGTACCATTCATACGATACATGGACCAGTACCATGCATACGGTATATGCGCTAGTTATTGACATAAGGTACACATGTTCATAGGTTTGATACGGTACATTTGCTAGTAGTCGTTTTCACTATACACTGGTATCATGTATGCGAGAATTACATTGGTACCATTTCTATTGTACGTTTACTAGTAGTTTTACATTATACATACTCCATTAGTTACAGTACATACACAAGTAGTTGTTATACTATACATATGTTTGTAGTTGTACGCTGGTAGTTGTTTTAATGTTTCTGCATTAGTAGATATAATATACGTACGCTATTAGTTGTTATCAGTTGTCATACTGGTACCATTTATACGATACATGGACCGGTACCATGAATATGGTATATGCGCTAGTTATTGACATACGGTACACATGTTCATAGGTTTGATACAGTACATTCGCTAGTAGTCGTTTTCACTATGCTAGTAGTTGTCATTGGTTTCTTTTAGTATCTCATGACAGTTTTACTGCATTTTTTCTACATTTGTCCATAGCTTTCCACTTAATATGCTCATAGTACTCACACAGTTCACACGCTAAGGGCAACTGGGTAACTTTTCCTCTGGACAGGTTTTGATAAATCTCCCCCCATAGTATTCATACTGTTTATACGCTCATGGCAGCTATGATGGTCATACGCTCATGGCAGTTTTCCTGGGCATTCGCTCATGATACCTACAATGGTCATACACTCATGGCTTCATACTGTGGTGTGGTAGACAGTACATGCACTCGGTGTTACATGCATTTCATACAATTATAGTGTTATGCAGTATATGCGGTATTGTATTTATTTAGTTACAATACATACAGTTATATTTATATGTATTATCTATATGTCGCATAGCTCTTTTAGCATTACAGTGCGTAAACGTTGCATTTCATTTAATTTCATACGTTATAGTGTTTATGGTGCCTTCCTGTTACAGACTTAGTTAGTGTCGGCAGTACGTATATGTTAAAGACAATTACGTCACACTCCAATGGTATGGGTGCTCTAAGTAGGAATCCCAAGCCTTACAATAAGTGATAAAGTAGACTTGGCACACCAATCGATGTGAAAATACAGTATTATTATTAGCAATCCAAAATAATGTAATGTTTCGATCCTGTGTATAGACCTATGAGGAATAACAAATGCAGAACATATAATAAATTAAAAGATAAAGCCACTTATTAGTAAAATCATATGTGATACTCATACTAGAGAGTCGTAATATGTTACAAATAATAATAACACTACAAAAAAATGTGTGTGATACATCACAAGGTATATACATAATGGAGAAACACATCAATGACACAAATATTGTAGTAAGATGTAGGAGATACAATCAAAAAATATAGGTATATCATTCCAATAATGGTATAGAAAAAATGAGTGGTATATTGACATCAAACTGGTACAGAGAAATACATAAGAAATTAAATCAAAAATATTCGTGCATCATACCAATATTGGTTTAAGGCTCAAAATGAATTGTATATAGACATCAAACAAATGATGGTACAAAGAAATCATGACATCACACAAAAAGTGGAGAGTACACATCAAATATTAGCGGCATACTACGGTAGTACATATATGTTCATAACATTTGGGGTGCATACGTTCTTGCATCAGTATTTACACATCTGTTGTGCTCGGTGAGTATGCCTTTTTGCATCTGTAGGATGTAATTTGCATAGCGTTTTCAGTGGGTATGCATGGTGAGTTCACAATAGGCACACATGTTAGCGATGTCACAATGTGTAGGTGATAATATTTATGTTTTGTAGTTTTTTCTGTATTGTGTCTTAGCATTTAATTCCATGCCCTAATGGCATTGGCAGCGATACAGCCATGGCAGTGATACGTTTGATACGCCAGGGCATTAATATCATGCATACGCTCATGGCATTATACTATTTATAATAGTGTTTAGACTGTTAGTACACGCATGGCATTTATACCTCATCACACACTTGTGGGTTCATGGCACTGTGATATTCACACGCTCAGGGTTCGTATACAGTTATACTCTTATAGCAGTTATTCTGTCCATACAGTCTTTAGTATTTATGCTGTTCACACACTTATGGAAGTTATTCTATTTATACACTCAGGGTACTTACATCCTGCATACGTTTATAATTATACTGTTCATTCACTCATATTATTATGTTGTGCATTTGCTCGTGGCCATACTGTTCATACGCTAGTGGTGGTTTATACTTTTTATAGGCCCATGATTCACTCATGGCATTCATTCCTTTCATATGTTAATGGCATCTATACTGTTTGCATAGCCCAGAGTATTTATACTGTTCACAGCATTGATGCTGTTTTTACGCTCTTGGCATTTATGTTGTGCGTGCAAGTATATTATTACACGATTTGGATGCTTATGATATTATGTGATTTCATATGCTCATAGTATTCATACTGTTTATACATTCATGGCTTTTCACCTTCCATATGTTCGCGGTATTTATGCTATCCTTATACTCTTGACAATTCTGATCATACGCTCACGGCACTCTTACTGTCATTCGCTCATGGCACCTATACACGTCACGCGAAAATGGTATCTTTTTTGTTCACATATTCTTAGTATTTATAATGGTCAGACATTATGGCATCGCTACTGTTCACGTTCATGGCATTTATACTGGTCATATGATTATGGTATTCACACGGTTCACATGCTCTCGTTCATATATTCATAGCATTCATGTGTTCATCGTGTTTTGGGTTCAGGCGTGCAGGGTATTTATATTAACCAGGGCAATTATACAGTTCTTTACGCTCATAGTATTGTAGTTGTGTTTTCCAATCATATCTGATATGTCCACAAGGGGGTTGCACTGCGTAGTTGTTGTTACTAACATGTCTTCAATAATATCACGATATATAGGTGGTTGTATACCCTCCGTACCTGCCACGTCTGCAGGGGGATACACTGCACAGTTGTTGTTACTGACATGTTTTCAGAGCAACAACATGCCAACACATAGGTGGTTGTATACCCTTCGTACCTGCCACGTCTGCAGGGGGATGCACCGTGCAGTTGTTGTTACTGACATGTCTTCAGAGCAACAACATCACGACATGGGGTCAGGTTACTTGGGTGTCAGTTGGCTAAGAGTTTGTGTTTTTGGCCTTTAAAAAATAAAAAAAATAATAGGGATTGGATAGTGCAGTGTCAGGCCTGACAGGTAGCGATAAGTTATCCTTGGCTTATTGACACAGGTCAGGATGTTTAGCTAGTATGTGGGCCTGGTCGCAAGTCAGTATTGCCTTATTCTTCAGAGTAGGCATAGTGGCTATAGATATTCATTACCAGGTAGCACCTTCGGTCATAACTAGTTAGTAGATTCTATTGTCATAGGGTCCAAATTAGGATCATGAGGGTCAGGGTAGTTAGGGTGTGGTGTTGTTTTTGAGGTTTATGCATTCTACTAATTAACCTACCGGGCTATGTTTTTGCCCTCTAAAGGCCTGCCCTTGGTCGCAGTTATGGGCACAGTTCAACCGCTGTTTTTAGGTTTAATCTTTTCCATGCAGGTACGTAAAAGTTTGTCACATGAACACGAGTGGAAGCTCTGAGCACAAGTGTTAAGCCTATCAGGCTGTATTTGTGCAAGGGGCTGGATTATTCTGCCCCTAGACTACTAGGTGGGCATATAGGGGTTGTGGGTGGGGGCAGGTGTATATAATACCCCCTGCTCCCACTAGCAGGGCATGTGTGACGTTTTTGCGGATCCTTTCCAACCACCCTATATATTTTCCATTTATTTCATTTATTATAGGGTACACCCTCTAAAGGCCTCCTCTCGGTCATGGTTATGGGCACAGTTCAACCGCTGTTTTTAGGTTTAATCTTTTCCGTTCAGATACATAAACGTTTGCGACACGAACACGAGTGGAGGCCCTAAGCACAAATCCTCATACCCTTTCTGGGCTGCCCATTCCCTGCTATTGAAGAGGCTGTAGTTTTAGGAAGTGGCATCAGGATATAAGCTACACAACTATGTAATTTTGAGAAAACATTGGACTTGGGTCTAGAGATTCCTGCATATTTTTCTCATTGGTTGCTTAAAAACAGACTGTATCAGTTCCTCTCACAACTTTCAGTCTGAGGCCTTCCCTAGAGAAACTCTGAATTTCTAGACTAAGTCAAACAGCAGGGATGATTGGGAGTCTTTTAAAACTGTGGAGAAAGTCATCTGCCTGGGTTCCATTAATAGGATTGCAATAATCCGTACGTTGACTAAATTGATGAGAAATCAAACAAATAAATGAAAAAGTGTTTTTTTCATCTTTGATTTCAACTGAAGTGGAAAGCACACCAAACATACTAAATAACAGGGAAGTAGGGAAATATTTAAAACACTTTTAGGGTCTATTCACATGTACAATATCCTGTTGTGTTAAGTCACTTAGTTTACATTGATATCTGCAGCATCAAATCTTGCGCATCAAATCCTACGCAGGATACTGTATGTGTGAATAGACCCTTAATAGGGCTCATGCGTCACATTGCAAGGTAAATAATAAAAATGGTGTGGTGTCACAGCTGTACCGTGTTCTCTGAGCCAATCATGTATCTGCCACCTATAGATTTATCTTATCTGGAGTATCGTGATCTATGCACTCTGTTCACCGTATACTATTTTGGTCATACTCCCTGATGAAACTGTCCATGCCGGAAAAACATGTTGGGAGTAAAAAGGACTATGTTAGTTTTTGTCACGATGCCGGCTGGCAGGTAGTGGATCCTCTGTGCCAGAGAGGGATTGGCGTGGACCGTGCTAGTGGATCGGTTCTAAGTCACTACTGGTTTTCACCAGAGCCCGCCGCAAAGCGGGATGGTCTTGCTGCGGCGGTAGTGACCAGGTCGTATCCACTAGCAACGGCTCACCTCTCTGGCTGCTGAAGATAGGCGCGGTACAAGGGAGTAGACAGAAGCAAGGTCGGACGTAGCAGAAGGTCGGGGCAGGCAGCAAGGATCGTAGTCAGGGGCAACGGCAGGAGGTCTGGAACACAGGCTAGGAACACACAAGGAAACGCTTTCACTGGCACGATGGCAACAAGATCCGGCAAGGGAGTGCAGGGGAAGTGAGGTGATATAGGGAAGTGCACAGGTGAACACACTAATTGGAATCACTGCGCCAATCAGCGGCGCAGTGGCCCTTTAAATCGCAAAGACCCGGCGCGCGCGCGCCCTAGGGAGCGGGGCCGCGCGCGCCGGGACAGGACCGAGGGAGAGCGAGTCAGGTACGGGAGCCGGGGTGCGCATCGCGAGCGGGCGCTACCCGCATCGCGAATCGCATCCCGGCTGGAAGCGGAATCGCAGCGCCCCGGGTCAGTGGATCTGACCGGAGCGCTGCAGTGGGGAGAGTGTAGCGAGCGCTCCGGGGAGGAGCGGGGACCCGGAGCGCTCGGCGTAACAGTACCCCCCCCCTTGGGTCTCCCCCTCTTCTTAGAGCCTGAGAACCTGAGGAGCAGACTTTTGTCTAGGATGTTGTCCTCAGGTTCCCAGGATCTCTCTTCTGGACCACAACCCTCCCAATCCACTAAAAAAAAGGTTTTCCCTCTGACCTTTTTAGAAGCTAGGATCTCTTTGACGGAGAAGATGTCCGAGGAGCCGGAAACAGGAGTAGGAGGAACAGATTTGGGAGAGAAACGGTTGATGATGAGTGGTTTAAGAAGAGAAACGTGAAAGGCATTAGGGATACGAAGAGAAGGAGGAAGAAGAAGTTTGTAAGAGACAGGATTAATCTGACACAAAATTTTGAAAGGACCAAGATAGCGTGGTCCCAACTTGTAGCTAGGGACACGGAAGCGGACATATTTAGCGGAGAGCCATACCTTGTCTCCAGGGGAAAAAATGGGAGGAGCTCTTCTTTTCTTATCCGCGAATTTCTTCATGCGTGATGAAGCCTGTAAGAGAGAATTTTGGGTCTCTCTCCATATGATGGAAAGGTCACGAGAAATTTCATCCTCAGCGGGCAGACCAGAGGGCAAGGGGGTAGGGAGGGGGGGAAGAGGGTGACGGCCGTACACCACGAAAAATGGGGATTTGGAGGAAGATTCAGAGGCTCTGAAGTTATACGAGAATTCGGCCCATGGAAGGAGATCTGCCCAGTCATCCTGGCGGGAGGAAACAAAATGTCGTAAATAATCACCCAAGACCTGGTTAATTCTTTCTACTTGTCCATTGGATTGGGGATGATATGCAGAAGAAAAATTTAATTTAATCTTGAGTTGTTTACAGAGAGCCCTCCAGAATTTAGACACGAATTGGACGCCTCTATCCGAGACGATCTGCGTAGGCAACCCGTGAAGACGAAAAATGTGTACAAAAAATTGTTTAGCCAACTGAGGCGTTGAAGGAAGACCAGGAAGAGGGATGAAATGTGCCATTTTGGAGAATCGATCAACGACCACCCAAATAACAGTGTTGCCACGGGAAGGGGGTAAATCAGTAATAAAATCCATACCAATCAGAGACCAAGGCTGTTCGGGGACAGGCAGGGGATGAAGAAAACCAGCGGGCTTCTGGCGAGGAGTCTTATCCCGGGCACAGATAGTGCAGGCTCGCACAAAGTCCACAACATCTGTCTCCAGAGTCGGCCACCAATAGAAGCGGGAGATGAGTTGCACAGATTTCTTGATGCCCACATGACCTGCGAGATGGGAGGAGTGACCCCATTTGAGGATTCCGAGGCGTTGGCGTGGAGAAACAAAGGTCTTTCCTGGAGGAGTTTGCCTGATGGAGGCTGGAGAAGTGGAGATCAGGCAGTCAGGTGGAATGATGTGTTGCGGAGAGAGTTCAACTTCCGAGGCATCCGAGGAACGAGAGAGAGCATCGGCCCTAATGTTCTCATCGGCAGGCCGAAAGTGAATTTCAAAATTAAATCGGGCAAAGAACAGAGACCACCGGGCCTGGCGAGGATTCAGCCGTTGGGCAGACTGGAGGTAGGAGAGGTTCTTGTGATCGGTGTAAATAATAACTGGAAATCTTGATCCCTCCAGCAGATGCCTCCATTCCTCAAGTGCTAATTTGATGGCTAGAAGCTCTCGATCCCCGATGGAGTAGTTCCTCTCCGCCGGAGAGAAGGTCCTAGAAAAAAAACCACAAGTGACAGCATGCCCGGAAGAATTTTTTTGTAGAAGAACAGCTCCAGCTCCCACTGAGGAGGCATCAACCTCCAATAGGAAGGGTTTGGAAGGGTCAGGTCTGGAGAGCACGGGAGCCGAAGAAAAGGCAGACTTGAGTCGTTTAAAGGCGTCTTCCGCTTGAGGAGGCCAAGACTTGGGATCGGCATTTTTTTTGGTTAAAGCCACGATAGGAGCCACAACGGTAGAAAAATGTGGAATAAATTGCCTGTAATAATTGGCGAACCCCAAAAAGCGTTGGATAGCACGGAGTCCGGAGGGGCGTGGCCAATCTAAGACGGCAGAGAGTTTGTCTGGATCCATTTGTAGTCCCTGGCCAGAGACCAAGTATCCTAGAAAAGGAAGAGATTGGCATTCAAACAGACATTTCTCAATTTTGGCATAGAGTTGATTGTCACGAAGTCTCTGAAGAACCATACGGACATGCTGGCGGTGTTCTTCTAGATTGGCAGAAAAAATTAGGATATCGTCCAGATATACAACAACACAGGAGTATAAAAGATCACGAAAAATTTCATTAACAAAGTCTTGGAAGACAGCAGGGGCGTTGCACAGGCCAAAGGGCATGACCAGATACTCAAAGTGTCCATCTCTGGTGTTAAATGCCGTTTTCCACTCATCCCCCTCTCTGATGCGGATGAGGTTATAAGCACCTCTTAAGTCCAGTTTAGTAAAGATGTGGGCACCTTGGAGGCGATCAAAGAGTTCAGAGATGAGGGGTAGGGGGTAGCGGTTCTTAACCGTGATTTTATTAAGACCGCGGTAGTCAATGCAAGGACGTAGGGAGCCATCTTTTTTGGACACAAAGAAAAATCCGGCTCCGGCAGGAGAGGAGGATTTACGGATAAAGCCCTTTTTTAAATTTTCCTGGACGTATTCAGACATGGCAAGAGTCTCTGGGGCAGAGAGAGGGTAAATTCTGCCCCGGGGTGGAGTAGTGCCCGGGAGGAGGTCGATAGGACAATCATAAGGCCTGTGAGGAGGTAAAGTCTCAGCTTGTTTTTTGCAGAAAACATCCGCGAAGTCCATATAGGCCTTAGGGAGACCGGTTACTGGAGGAACCACAGAGTCACGGCAAGGGTTACTGGGAACCGGTTTTAGACAGTCCTTGGAACAAGAGGGCCCCCAACTCTTGATCTCCCCAGTGGACCAATCCAGGGTTGGGGAATGAAGTTGAAGCCAGGGAAGTCCAAGGAGAATTTCCGAAGTGCAATTGGGGAGGACCAAAAGTTCAATCCTCTCGTGATGAGATCCGATGCTCATTAGAAGGGGCTCCGTGCGGAAACGTATGGTACAGTCCAATCTTTCATTGTTTACACAATTAATGTAAAGGGGTCTGGCGAGACTGGTCACTGGGATGTTGAACCTGTTGACGAGAGAGGCCAAAATAAAATTTCCTGCAGATCCAGAGTCCAAGAAGGCCACAGTAGAGAAGGAGAAGGCAGAGGCAGACATCCGCACAGGCACAGTAAGACGTGGAGAAGCAGAGTAGACATCAAGGACTGTCTCACCTTTGTGCGGAGTCAGCGTACGTCTTTCCAGGCGGGGAGGACGGATAGGACAATCCCTCAGGAAGTGTTCGGTACTAGCACAGTACAGGCAGAGGTTCTCCATGCGGCGTCGTGTCCTCTCTTGAGGTGTCAGGCGAGACCGGTCGACCTGCATAGCCTCCACGGCGGGAGGCACAGGAACGGATTGCAGGGGACCAGAGGAGAGAGGAGCCGAGGAGAAGAAACGCCTCGTGCGAACAGAGTCCATATCTTGGCGGAGCTCCTGACGCCTTTCGGAAAAACGCATGTCAATGCGAGTGGCTAGATGAATGAGTTCATGTAGATTAGCAGGAATTTCTCGTGCGGCCAGAACATCTTTAATGTTGCTGGATAGGCCTTTTTTAAAGGTCGCGCAGAGGGCCTCATTATTCCAGGATAATTCTGAAGCAAGAGTACGGAATTGTACGGCATACTCGCCAACGGAAGAATTACCCTGGACCAGGTTCAACAGGGCAGTCTCAGCAGAAGAGGCTCGGGCAGGTTCCTCAAAGACACTTCGGATTTCCGAGAAGAAGGAGTGTACAGAGGCAGTGACGGGGTCATTGCGGTCCCAGAGCGGTGTGGCCCAAGACAGGGCTTTTCCAGACAGAAGGCTGACTACGAAAGCCACCTTAGACCTTTCAGTGGGAAACTGGTCCGACATCATCTCCAGATGCAGGGAACATTGGGAAAGAAAGCCACGGCAAAACTTAGAGTCCCCATCAAATTTATCCGGCAAGGATAGGCGTAGACCAGGAGCGGCCACTCGCTGCGGAGGAGGTGCAGGAGCTGGCGGAGGAGATGACTGCTGAAGCTGTGGTAGTAACTGCTGTAGCATAACGGTCAGTTGAGACAGCTGTTGGCCTTGTTGCGCTATCTGTTGTGACTGCTGGGCGACCACCGTGGTGAGGTCAGCGACAACTGGCAGAGGAACTTCAGCGGGATCCATGGCCGGATCTACTGTCACGATGCCGGCTGGCAGGTAGTGGATCCTCTGTGCCAGAGAGGGATTGGCGTGGACCGTGCTAGTGGATCGGTTCTAAGTCACTACTGGTTTTCACCAGAGCCCGCCGCAAAGCGGGATGGTCTTGCTGCGGCGGTAGTGACCAGGTCGTATCCACTAGCAACGGCTCACCTCTCTGGCTGCTGAAGATAGGCGCGGTACAGAGGAGTAGACAGAAGCAAGGTCGGACGTAGCAGAAGGTCGGGGCAGGCAGCAAGGATCGTAGTCAGGGGCAACGGCAGGAGGTCTGGAACACAGGCTAGGAACACACAAGGAAACGCTTTCACTGGCACGATGGCAACAAGATCCGGCAAGGGAGTGCAGGGGAAGTGAGGTGATATAGGGAAGTGCACAGGTGAACACACTAATTGGAATCACTGCGCCAATCAGCGGCGCAGTGGCCCTTTAAATCGCAAAGACCCGGCGCGCGCGCGCCCTAGGGAGCGGGGCCGCGCGCGCCGGGACAGGACCGAGGGAGAGCGAGTCAGGTACGGGAGCCGGGGTGCGCATCGCGAGCGGGCGCTACCCGCATCGCGAATCGCATCCCGGCTGGAAGCGGAATCGCAGCGCCCCGGGTCAGTGGATCTGACCGGAGCGCTGCAGTGGGGAGAGTGTAGCGAGCGCTCCGGGGAGGAGCGGGGACCCGGAGCGCTCGGCGTAACAGTTTTATTATTTTTTTCTCCCTGTATTGTATTTTAAGAATGGACAATTACCGTGGTTGGGATACCCCATTAAGGAGGTGGACACTTTCAAAAGGTAGGAAAATGAGGAGGGTACTAGGATAGAAAGGGGACACATCCTTCTATTAATTTAAGTAATTTTTGTAAGGTTAATTTATGTAAGGTTATTTTTCATATGTAAAAAGCTTAAAGGGGTATTCCGGCCAAAGACATCTTATCCCCTATCCAAAGGATAGGGGATAAGATGTCTGATCGCAGGGGGCCCACTGCTGGGATCCCCCGCAATCTCCATGCAGCCCTCCATTCATGTCTATGGGAGGGGGGCGTGATGACCACCATGCCCCCTCCTATAGACATGAATGGAGGGGGTGTGGCGTGACATCACAAGGGGGTGTGGCATGACATCACGAGGGGGCATGGTGTGATGTCATGTCTCCAGTCCCAGAAACACAGAGGTTTCCAAGGCTTGAGCAGCAGCCCGGCATAGAATGCGGGTGCGGCACGGAGGTTGCGGGGGTCCCAGCGACAGGCCCTGTGATCAGATATATTATCCTCTATCCTTTGTATTGGGAATAAGATGTCTTTGGCCCCTTTAATAATTGGTTACATATTCAATTTTACTTTGTACCTTATTGTTCATTCATATATATGGTGAGAAAAATGTCTATCGGGGCCTGGAATGGGACAGAAGCTTGAAATTCTCTGGTATTCTGGTGGCAAATTTGGATACAGAACAGTATAATTATCATCATCCAATTTCAGTGTTATTAGCTGTATCTTCTGCCAGTCAATGGCCCAGACAAACTGTAGCAAGCAAACAAGAATCAGCTCATAATTTACTGTACCTAAAGCCTCTAAAAATCCATTTATGATGGATCAGCTCACTGAAGTAGCAGGTTATAGCTGCCAAAAGAAGTCCATGGAGAGGGAAGAATTTATAGGCTGGAAGAAGACAGAAAGAGAGCACAGGGTGAGGCTTGTAAGTGTTATATCTTTCTTTACTATAGTGCCAAGTGTACAGCTTACACTGCTCAGGACTGCTCCACCATACTGCTATTTCTAATGGTGTGCTATAGAGATATAGGGCAGCAGGATTTTTTTCTTCTTTGTGTGCTGTGTATGGGGAAACATCAGAGCACTAAGACTCTACCTCCTTGGACAGGGGAAATTGAAAATTAGAGATGTTTCCTGCAGATGGGGAAAACTGGTAAAAAATGGCATATACAAGTTATATAATGGACAGATATAGTTTACACACAGCAACTTATCCTGAAAAACTACACGAAAAAGCACTTGTGTTAAAATATAAAATAGGCTTTAAAGATACATTTTGTGGGACATTTTCATAAGCTTTGAGGGGGGTGGAGGGTTAGGTGGGTGGATACTCAAAACAAGTGACCTGTAACCACGAGATGCAAGAGCCTGACATACCTTTCCCATGTTTATTGTAATGCTGCTAGTTGGCAACCACCAGCGTATCATGTGTCCTGTTACTTACCAGCTTCGGGAGACATTCTCTGTAGAGATGAGCTAACTTATTGTTAGTGTGATTTGAGTGATTTGATTCGTCACGAACCTCTCGGCTCGGCAGTTGCTGACTTTAGACTCTCTCCTAGTACTGTATCCACCTTTTCCAGCCCACCAGAGCACCTGAAAGCTGAACTAATTTATGCAGACTAAAGTCAGCAACTACCGAGCCGAGAAGTTTGTGACGAGTCGAATTACTGTAAGTTTGCTCATCTCTAATTCTCTGTGCCATGTGTCTGCTGTATTTCCTGGCCTTTCTGCCCTGATATGTCTCTTGCTGCAGTTTCCACTCTGTCCACAAGGGGCTGCATGTGAGCACTGGCTGAATTTTATAGAGCCAGCTTGCTCTCCCTAATGGATCCTCCTCTAATCCCAACCAGACACTGCATATATAAGTCTGCCACACCTGCTGTTTCTGGCCTTAGCAAGGTTCTGTTTTCTGAATTGCTAGGTCTGTAAAGCCTGTCTGATTCCTGATCCTTCCTGTATACTGGACTTATACTGCCATTGTCTCATCCCTTGGACTCTGTCCTGAATCTCATGTGTAGGACTGTCTACCTAATTTCTGTCTGCTAGCAGCTTGTTCCAGCCATCCTCTGCACCTGAAGCCATCTTGACTAGTTGTTGTAACAGTACCTGCTCTGCTATTAAACACTTCTGCTGCATCTGACACTATCTTTACTGTCAGTTTGCCCCTTTTGGCCTGCCTGCCTGGCTGCCACTTGTAGCATAGTGGGTCCACACCCATTGGGAGTTACATTTATCAGCTAACTTGCTCTGCTCATTCATCAAGAGAGCTGACAAATAATTTAGAGGGAGTACATTTAGCCTTCAGTAAAACAGAGGAGTGGGTTCCGAACCCCCCCCCCCAATATGAAGCATAATATAAAACTTATATCTGATTCTATACTTCAGCATAAGAAAAACACTGTAAAAAATTGTGGTTGTCATTCAGAAGCTATTGTATGCCAGGCTGAGACGAGGAGGCAATTAGGAAAACATGGCCTCCTCCCCTCTGCGTAATGTATAATCAAGAATGGTATAATTACATTTACACTTTTTACAAACTTCCAGATTGGAGCGGACAGTATTGACATTTCTGGAACAGCACGAGAGACACATTGTGCGGTAAAGGGTTAACGAGGGCACCCTGTCCTCAGCGCTGGATGAGACAAGCAGCTGTTAGATGGTATTTACAATCATTATTTCCAATACTGTTTGCCTCATATCTTTGTTTGAACATTTGATATTTTCACAGTCTTGTAGACCTTGGCAGTGAAGGAAAATGTTTACTTGCAAACAGAACAAATAATGTTGCTTTTGAATATTTATACAAACCTGCACTTAATGTGCTCTAGAACCGCATTTAATGACATGTCAGAACAACTTTCTCCACAGAGAGTGATCAGCACACATTGCGCCAAATTCATGTACTATACGTCAAGCATAATGCCCGATGTGGGGTAGGAGGATGACTGGTGATGCCATGTAAATCGCTATGTGTAATGGGGCACTAAATGATGTATTGCTGACATTAGCCCCATTTTCTGTATTTAGAAAGTGTATTTGCATATTATTTACAGACTCTCATAAGTTTTAACCAAGTTAGCAAATGAACTTATAGTGCAAATATACACAGATCAATCACGTAGATAATTATGCAGGGCCAAGACGGGACATACATGGGAATCTCAGCTATACAGACTGCAGATGTGTGCTCCCCAGGATACATCACAGTGTCTCTTTATTTAAAAAGATCCTTCTAATACTTATAAGCTTCTGTATGCTCCACAAGAAGTTATTTTCTTTTAGAATTTCCTGCTGACACCTCTGTCCATGTCAGAAACTGTTCAGAATAAGAAAAAGTCCCCATAGCAAACCTCTCCTGCTCTGGACAGTTCTTGACATGGACAGAGGTATTAGCAGAAAGCACTGTGGTCAAACAGAAAGGAAATTCAAAAAGAAAATAACTTCCTGTGCAGCATACAGAAGCTTATAAGTACTAGAACAATTAAGATTTTTTAATAGAAGTAATTTACAAATTTGTTTAACTTTCTGTCATCAGTTGATTTAAAAAAATGTTTTTTTTCCAGTGGAGTACCCCTTTAAATAGAACCTGTTTCATGCCCAAGACATGGGTGCAGTAAGTATGCTTACGGACACAATGATTTATTTATAAATGCTTTGATTTATAAAAAAAAATAATTTGAAAAAAATATATATATATATATAGAGATGGGGAGAGACGTGTCACTAAAGGCCACAGGAACCTCACCTTGTGACTACTTAGTTGGGTCCCGGCTGTAATGTCCATTTATCTGTTTTTGGATTTTTCGCTTGAGGTGTGTATTCATACACTAGTTTTTCAGAGCAGTTTGCTATTATACCTGGATAGGCAATAGTTAATGCTCTGAACTAATGAGAACTCGGGTGAAGTTATTTAAAGCCAGACTTCTCCTGCATTCAGTGCTGGTTATTCAGTGCAATACTATGATGTCTGTTAGTTTAATGCCATTATGTCTGTTCGTGCAATATTCTGACTATGTCTGCTTGAGCATTTACCTTGTATTTATCATGTCATTTTATCTGGGTTTTAAGCCATGGTTATGTAGCATGCTCCTTGTATTTTAGTCTGTTTTACATTTGTCGGTTTTAGGATTATGTTTGTTTGCTCTGCTCTGTCTGTATTCACACTGTGTCTGAGTCTAGCTTGTACCCTGTGCTCTGTATGTTATATGTTTGGTATTCTGGAGTCTATTCAGACTCATCCAGTTCTAGTCTAGTGTTTCATGTATTATATTTCCGTTTCCTACTAGGTCAGCATTATGTCCACACGGTGGAGTGTGTCCGCTGGCCAGTAGCCTATTTGGCTTTATTATTAATGGCTACTCCTTTTGTGGAGTGGGGTGTCCAGTTTGTTTGTTCTGTGTCCCAGTGTGAACAGTGTCTAATGTTTCCTTATCAGTTTGCCTGTTTATATTCTTCCCTGTTAGTACTGTGACCGTCTATGTATATTATGTGTTTTTACGCCACTGCATTTTAGCACCGGAAGGGAACGGTGCCCAGTTGTCGATCCATTGTTTAGGATGTATGGGCAAGTAGGCAGGGAGAGTCTTTTTAGGGTCAGTTAGGGCTCACTCTCCCTGTTCCCCAATCGGTCATGACACCAGCAGCTTTATATAAGTATGATTTCTCTGAAATGCATTAGCATTTCCCAATAATTCATAGCATTCCGTGGACCCTTACACTGTACCTGTTTCATGCTTCCTGTGATTCCCCATGCTTCCTCGTAGAGAATGTGGTTTCATGCTTTCTCATAGAGACTTCCACGATCCACAATGTAGCTATCAAGAGAATTTCATTTATACATAAATTCCATTTGTTTCATACTAAGAGTTACACTGTGATAAGGAAACACTGGCCCATATTAGCCAGGTTATACCCAAAAATTTATGAATTTCAGAATCCACCTTGTTTGTAATCAGAAAGCCCCTAACTTTAGGGACACACTTGTTAGAGCAGATTTGGGGTCATAATTTGGAGTACAATCAACAATTTCTGTCTAGCAGAAAACAGTTTTTCTAATCCATTTCTGAGATGTACCAAAAGCTCTAATGTGACTAAAGGGACACATTTCTGAGATGTGACAAAAGCTCTAATGTGACTAAAGGGGATACATTTGTCACCTCCAATCATGAAAGGCAATTTCACCTGCAAGTCCAAAAATGTCATATATTCTTTAAAGGGGTACTCCGGCCCTAATACATCTTATCCCCTATCCAAGCTGTCATGCTCCCTCCCATAGACTTGCATTGAGGGGGTGGGACGTGACATCACATGGGGGCAATACTTTGGCCCCGTGGTCATCACGCTGCACACTTGGAGCCTCCAGCTCTTCAGAGAGCTCGCAAAGGTGGGTGCTGAATGACAGATTGCTGGGGTCCCCAGCAGCCGGACCCCAGCGATCAGACATCTTTCCCCCTATCCTTTGGATAGGGGATAAGAAGTATTAGGGCCGGAGTACCACTTTAAAGTGCCCATGTGAGCTGCTGAATATAGGTAACATGTGAGAGATAGGGTAGCTAAACATAAATATCGTATCAGGTTTCAAGGAAACCTGTTATTACTGGTTCCCTACTTGCCATGTAAAAAATCATAACATTTTACTAGTCAAATGTCAAGTCCTAAAAGGGGTCACCCTGTCGAGAAGGTGTTATGCCGAGAGGTGTTTTGGATTTACACACCCAACACCTTGGAACCTAATGGCTTGAACAAAGAATATGAGATCAGTTATTTGAGCATCTAAATTCTTTGTTTCTCATGTGTGTATACTGCATTACTCCATACTTTATTTTTCTTTGTTTCTTCTTGTAGACACAACAAAACTAAAGAACTCTCTATGGTTAAGAAAAACTAGTTATTGCATATCCAGAAATTGGTATACTATGCCTAATAATCAGTTATGTTTTTCTGACAGCATAGTTTACCTGTTACTATGGTTACTACTGGTGATCTCGGGACATTTGTCCACTAGTTAAGCTGTCATATTTGTAATTTGAAGTTAGCTGTCAATTGAGAAAGGTTCTAGCCTAGGCCACAATGTGTACAACTGTGTACTTTTGTACAACTGTGAATAAAATGCAATACTTTGAAACAAAAATTTTAGTTTTGTGGCAAAACTGTAAAAAAGTGTGAAAAATGCATAGTAAATGTGTAAGATGGTTTTTGACGCAGAATATGCCAAAATTGTGGTGCATTTGCTAGGATAAATCTGGGCCAAAATGTGATTTCCCAGTTTATGTCCACTACATTAGTCTCTAACAGCAACCACAGATAGCTTGTAGATGAAAGGTCAAGCAGAGTTCCTGTTTAGTATGTGGCTATCCATGTTTCACAAAAGCCTACAAGGTAAAGTTATCGTAGAGCAGGAGTGTGACTGAGACACTGCAACTGATAATACCTATTCCTATGTGCCATGTTTAATTGGGATGTTTCCTGACCCTGGGGTGAAGAGACAAGCATGTGTAGGCAAATTCCCTGGACAGGCTTGACTTGGCAGATAGTAACTGTAGCTAAAGGTATCACTCCAGTTTTATAGGGGCCTCCTCCAGTTTAGACTAGATGATAGTTCAGGGACAGATTGTCCAGTGATAGTTCAGGGACAAATAGTCCAGCGTGTGCATCAACACTTCTCATGATTGATGGTGAAGGTTTTGGTGGTCCACTGTCGCTGGTAACCTTGAGAATGGAATGCTGTTCACATGAGGAAAAAAGTGATGGCTCTACATTGATCAGAATTAAGTCAAACTTGGATTTGATACACAGATCTCTTTCCCACCCGAAAGAGACATTTTGCTAAACATGTGCGCCACTAGTAAGTTTTTCAGATCAAGCAAGTAAGTAAAGAGGATTACACCCTAGCTGACTTTGTTGCTGTGCCATACATCACCAAGAACAAGCCAGCCAGGTGAGCTTCACTTTACATCTAACACAAGGTTTAGGAGTAGGAATTTGCATCCATTGTGAAGGGCAGTGACACTAATGGAGACAAGTTTCTAGCTACCACATACACTTACCCAATTCATGTATTACTCTGTCATGTGGGAGACATGTTTTTAGGCTATTTAAGGGCTCAGCTACAGATGTGTCCTTTCTTATTGCTAAACTCAACATATCCTGAGATGTATGGTGTGAGGTTACTAGTCTTTACCAACAACATGATTTGATGACTCACTGTATACAATGAAAAGACATTCAACAACTTTTTAATTCATAGACTTTGTAAACTTAGTCTAAGTTTGCACCTTCTGTTAGTTGGCTTGTTTTTATGTTAAGAAAGTGTGTCAATAAAATTGTGAATTTTTTGGTTGCCTTTAAGCCATGTCCCTTGTAGTGAGGCCATACCCTCTCCCATATAAATCACGCTCCCATGTTAAACATGGTGAACACAGCGAAAAAATTGGAGATATATTTTATTTTATAGGTTTTTTCATTTCATCCACAATTCTTTACAGCCATTTTTTATTGATTATTGATGAAAATCAATGCATAAAGTTGAATATGTTGACAATTTTATTCACTATGTGAACCCGGCCATAGGGCTGATCTTTTCAGACCCTGGTAACAACTCAGGCTCATCAACTTCTGAATTTACTGAAGCCCACTGTGGTGTTCATCCAATACTTCAGTATTTGGGGGTCCCCAGGTTTTACACAAGGCTGGGCTTTGTCTAAAACCGGCCCTGCCTTAGGTTTCCTCTTTATCCGGAGCAGCAATGAAATATTTGTGAACCGGTTATTTCCTTTGAAGCTACAGAGCACCATGAGGTTCTAAAACTCTCCCAGTAGTAATATAAACCTTTATCTTCTTTGATGAGAGATGAAGTCTAAAAACAACAGGTGGGTAAAGAGAACACAGCGGGAACCTTTAGTGCGGCTGCCTTATGTTTCCTCCTATGAAAGAAACTTCACATTAAGTTTAAGCTTTCAGCACAGTGGTCAGCAAGTCCTGATAAGGCCAAGTAAATATTACATTTATAAATCACGACATTTACAACATTACCGAATACTGTACTTTAGCTTAGCCAAAGCGACGGCTCCTCCAGCGCTGATTCTTTATCCCAACCACTTTAACACTGATCGGCCTTTCCTCCATTTAACAACATGTATTGGTTTTGCAGTTAGGTGCAGTCATTTAGCAATTTAGCGCCCTGTCCAGAATTTTTAGTATCCGCTGTGATACATTTGAAATATTTTGCAGCCTGTCTAAAGAGGTCAAATGTTCTTTTAGGTAGAGAGAAATAAATGGAATCCCCCCCCCCCCTTTCCCTGGAGGCAGCCTAGCAGACACACTTAGTTCTGGATAGATATTGCAGACTGAGACCTGCACACAAACACACATTCCAGGCCTATTTGCTTTCTATCTGTGTTTAAACAGAATACAGCCGCTGCTCCATTTCATTCACCATCTTGAAGGAGCCGTGTTTGCTGAGAAAAGTTAACACTTAAAATTATAATGCTTGGAAAAGCAAAGGGCGAATTGTATCACATTAATGGGTGCATTCTGAAGGAACAGACACTGAGACATGTTAGCCTAATATGTGCCTTACTGAAGACAGCAAAACTGTTCTTTATTGTCTACTAAAAGGAGAAGTATTAATTAACCCTCTTAGTGCATAGTGAAAACTCTACTCTGGCAACTGAGAAAGTACAATACTGTCAAAGCTCAGGCAGCATTATACCTAACCTCTTGGGGATGAAGGGCGTACAGGTACGCCCTTGTTTCCTGGTACTCAAGGACCAAGGGCATACCTGTAATCCAAGGCCGTACCTGAAATCATTCAGCAGGCATCCCCTGCAAATGCCTGGGTGGGGGGGGGGGGGCGACTTGCAGCTATTAAGGGCTGATCGGGTCTCTGATGACCCGATATTCTGTAAAATAGGGTTGATCAGAGCTGTCAGAGACTGCCCCGATCATCCTAGAGGATAGGAGCGAGGTGGCAGGGTGTCACCTCCTCCAATCCCCTGCGATTGGCCGATCGGTGGACTGATCGGCGGATTGCAGGGCAGGGGCGGGGGGAACGTTCCTTTCCCCCGCTCTGCCTGCCCCTGGATGTCGGGGCAGAGCAGGGGGAAAGATGGAGGCGAGGTGCGGGGGCCGTGGATGCGGCGGGGACCGGCGGCCGTTATCTGGGGACCGGCGGCAGTCAAGCAGGGACCAGGACCGGTGGCAGGCAAGTGGTGTGGCGGCGGTGTCAGATGCTGCAGTGAAGATCGCCTTTGGCTGTCTGGGCATGCTGTGAGTTGTAGTTTTGCAACATCTGGAGGGCCACAGTTTGGAGACCAATGTGCCAACTATAGTAAAAGCAGCACAACCTTAGTTGTAGAGCAATGCAGGTAAATAGTTGGGTGCCAGCAGACCATATACTAGTCCCAGTTGCAGACTAGATGGTAAATCCACAGCCACAAAGGAGGAAACAGTGCCTTTATTTAGCCCATGTACAGATAAATGCGACAATTTGATAGCATCACGCCATCTTTCTCAAGCATGGTCAAATTATCACAAATCATGTCATTTATAAGGTGAACAATCAAATATCCAATAAATGCTCATTATACAAAATGTTAATATTACAAAAATATATACAACAATCATAAATACATAAAAACAGTGTCCATAAATCTATACTGAAGTACCAATCACGTGAACCATAATACATCTTCCGTGATAACATAATACATGTGATATAATACAGTGGCATTGATCACCAATAAAGTGCAGCTGTGTGCATATTAAAAACAATAAAAATAGCTGGTGAGGGGGTTGGATCTCTTACCGAGCTAGCGTTCTCAGATACGATCATCAGCGCCATCTCCGACTGCACATTATGTGATCAATATGTCACGTGCTATCTGCGTCACTACGGAGTTGCGATCATGTGATCCGTACCTCAACTATAGTTCTTGATTGAACTTGCGTGCACAATTCCTTTGTAGGAGCAATACCTAATATTCAAAAGTTTCTATAGATATTCTATTGATATAGCTTTTAAATAATAAATGAGAGTGAGATGTGAGAGTGTATTATGCGATGTGGAACATATATATAGTAAAACCTATATATGGGCACCTATGTAGGGAAAAGCGCATATATAAAAAAAACGCAATAGATCAATGTGAACAGGTGCCTAGCACCTATCTTATATATTAGCGTCTATGACTAAAAAATAAAAAAATAGTGTTTGTGTTTTAGTTAATTGATAATTGAAAAATCAGACTACATATAGTGTAAAAAACAATATAGAAAATACTATAAAAAAAACTAAAATAGAGTAAAGTAAAAAGAATTATAAAATATCAAAAATTAACCATAATAAATTAATAATATGGAGTAAAAATAATGATAAAAATAAATATAAATAAAATAAAAACAATAAAAAATAAATAAAGTCATTTTAGTGAATGTATCCATTGTGCAGGTACTCAAGTGAAAATTCATGCGTGATAAAAATATATTCGAAAATATTAAATTAGTACATTTTTATTGTTATAACAAACTCACAATGAGTATTTTAGTATTAACATATTGATAACTATTTCTAATGATCTGCCTTCTGGTTTTGTAGCCTCTGATTTTGAGTTGCATACGTTGAGTAACTTTAACCCTCAGGTTAATTCTAGTGCCATAGACACCTATTGTAGGTTGGTAAAACAAGATCTAGCTAAGATTCGCACCTCAGATGCAACTATATAACAATCTAATTTGCCAAAAGCACAATATCTGGCTATCAATGAGTTGGTCCATGATCACAACTTAATCATTAAGCCCGCCGACAAAGGCGGGTCAGTTGTGATCATGGACAGCTCAAAATATATAGCTGAGGTCAACCGCCAGTTTGGCGATAAAACCACTTACCTGGAGTTGAACTCAGATCCAAAGAATAGTACTGCAAGAAAAATCAGTGCATGCTTTGGACCAGCCTTAAGTGATAGGATCATTGACAAGACCTTGTTTGACTATTTAACAGTAACGCATCCAACTACTACTTTTCTTTATGTTTTACCAAAGATTCATAAATTATTGGTTGACCCTCCAGGAAGACCAATAGTCTACGGGAGGGAATCAATCACGAGCCATTTCTCAATTTTTTTAGATCAAGTTTAAGATCATTTGTCAGAGACACATTGGATTTCTTGAGTAAAATGTAATCTATTAATGTTCCTTCTGAGACTATTATCACTTTGTTGGATGTGGCTTCGTAGTACACCTTCATCCCACATGGGGCGGGATGGAGGCGGTACAACAGGCCATAACACCTGACCATACACCGGGAAAATGTGCATTTATCATGTCTCTACTTGAGATTGTATTAAAGAACAATAATTTTTTATTTAATGACAAATTTTATTAACAGTTATCAGGGACCGCCATGGGTACAAACGTGGCGCCGTCTTACGCCAATGTGTTTATGGCAGCCCTAGAGGTGATGTTCGTCTATCCGTGCCACCACTTCAGCCATGTGCTGGGGTGGTGACGCTATATAGACAACATCTTTCTCATCTGGACAGGCACCCATACACAATTATCTGAATTTCTTATGTTTCTAAATAATATGAATGCTCATATTTATTTCACAATTACATCCTCATCAGAGGCAGTGCAGTTCCTTGATACATTGGTTATGGTCAAAGATAATTGATTAATCACGGACCTATACATTAAACCGACATACAGTAATTTGGTATGGAGGTACAAGAGCCACCATCCATGGCCTATGGTGAGATTCCTCCCGACCAGCCAGATGATGCGAGCTTATCGAATGGTCGGACTATAAGAGAGGGTTGGACTGGTTTTAGACAATATGTCATGAAATTTTGCACGGAGAGGCTACCCTTTGAGTTTATTGAAACTGTGTAAAGACAAAATTTTGGCAATGGATCGAGAGACCTTGATCCATTACACAGGCCAAAAAGATAAACCACCACTTGCTTTTATATCTACGTATAATGAGAAGGCTGAGGCAATTGCTAGAATAGTCTGTAAACATTGGGGGATCTTAAGAGATTGTTCCCCTGAGATCTCTGAATTCCGCTATCCACCGCTGATGTCATATTGAAGACTTCCCAGTTTATGGCATAAGTTAGTGAAAACGGATGTGACTACAGGTGTAGGGGCAGATCAAAATATCTGATGTTAACAAAAAGGGCTACTTTCTGTGCAGGTCTTGCATTAGCTGTCCACACATGATAAAGGGACCTTTTTTTTGTCATCCACAGACACAGAAAGAGTACAATATCCAGTATTTCCTTAAATTCACTTCCAGCTTTGTTGTGTATGTATTATTCTGTCCATATAACCAAAAATAAGGGCTTAAATATTCACCAATTAAATAAGGCAAGGTGCCCATAAATTAAATAAAGAACCTACAAAATGACACCAAAGCCACATTATAGCAAAAAGAGTAACAATTTTATTAGATGATACATACAAATAAAATCACTTAAAAGTAGCAGCAAATAGTCAGACTGCACAAATTGACTCACAGGAACAGTACCATATTGTTGGATAAATAGCAAAAAGAAGATATATCACATGTGGGCAGTAAATTGCACAGCTGTATCCATCAAGCTATATAACAACATAGCATATGTGAACAAAACAATGTGATCATAGTCAGACTCCCTAAGGAAGCGTGATTAGCGAAATGGGATTGGGGAGACTCCAGGCTTAGTCGGTAAGGAATTGGGTGTTGGTGACTGTGATGGAAATCTGGTGAATAATTTTTTCTGCCTATGCAGTTGAGAGGGGTACAGTGGGGACACAGTGTATGGGTGTAATTTCCCCTCCTTTTGTGTTAATCACCCTGTCCCCCCTCCAATTTGTCACCTTAATTCCATTATCTATAGCCACCAATGCCACTTGTCCTCCCCCCCCTTCACAGTACAAGCAAGAATTATTAGTAATTTTCCATATGTTACCATTTCTAGTGAACGCTATGATCACATTGTTTTGTTCACATATGCTATGTTGTTATATAGCTTGATGGATACAGATGTGCAATATACTGCCCACATGTGATATATCTTCTTTTTGCTATTTATCCAACACTATGGTACTGACCTGTCAGTCAATGTGTGCAGTCTGAATGTTTGGCTTTGGTGTCATTTTGTAGGTTCATTATTCTGTCCTTGTCAAAAATTATATGTGGGTGAAACAACATTGGAATTTAGGACTCGCCTCAACCAACAAAGGTACTCCATATGCAAAAAACATATGGACTTACCTGTGTCTAAACATTTTGTTAGACATACAGAAGACGACCTACGTTTTATGCTGTTGGATCAAATCCCAGGGGGAAATAGGACAAATCTATAAAAAAAAGAGAGTTATTTGGGATTTTTGAGTTGGATACATTATTTCCCCAGGGTCTCAATGTGGATTTTACTGTAACCCCTTCTATATATCGGGCCTGAGAAGAGCTATGAGAATCTAATAGAAGTGCATTGAATATAGTATATAGGTATTATGGTCTAGTTCCCTCTAATGTATGTAAAAGAGAGTATAGTGATCACTTTGATACATCTAAAACACTGTAGATTCTGCTTACATTTCTTTTCTTTTTGTTACAGATTCTGAAGCCTTTGGTGATCTGGGGTGAGGATTGGAGAACCAAGCTAGCGTACCTAGTTATCAATATGTTAATACTAAAATGCTCATCGTGAGTTCGTTATAACAATAAAAATGTACTAATTTAATATAGTCGAAAATATTTTAATTACACATGAATTTTCACTTGAGTACCTGCACACTAATGGATACATTCACTAAATTATTTTATAGATATATATATTTTTTATTTATATTTATTTTTATTATTATTTTCACTCCATACTATTATTTCATTATGGTTAATTTTTGGTATTTTATAATTCTCTTTACTTTACTTTTATTTTTTTATACTATTTTTTATATACATTTTTACACTATATGTAGTCTGATTTTTCAATTACCACTTAACTAAAACACAAACACTATTTTTTTAATTTATTAATAGACACTTATATATATGATAGGTGCTAGGCACCTGCTCACATTGATCTATTGCACATGGGGTAATGCATTTTTCTAATATGTGTGCTTTTCCCTACATAGGTGCCCATGTATAGGTTTTACTACATATATGTTCCACATCACATAATACACTTCATCTCACTCTCATTTATTATTTAAAAGCTATATATCTATTGAATCATTATACTTTTGAATATTAGGTATTGCTCCCACATAGGAATCGTGCACGCAAGTTCGCGCGAGAACCATAATGGAGGCACATGATCACAACTCCATCGTGACGCACAGAGCACGTGACATATTGATCACGTGATGTGCAGCCGGAGATGGCGCCAATGATCATATCTGAGAACGCTAGCTCGGTAAGAGATCCAACCCCTCACCAGTGATTTTAATTGTTTTCAATATGCACACAGCTGTACTTTATTGGTGATCAACACCACTGTATTATATCACATGTATTATGTTATCACGGAAAATGTATTATGGTTCAAATTAGAGATGATTCGATTCAGCCGTTTCGCCGAATTTTCCCGAAAAGTTTGTTTTGAGCCGAATTTGTTCGCGGCGAATCAATATTAAAAAAGGCTATTTCTAGCCTACATACAGCCTTTATAGGGGTATAGAACACTTTGCTGTGTCCTAAAACACATATGGAGTGTGCTGGGGTAGTGAAATAATACTGTTATTCAGAATAGCATGCAGATTACCGGCATCGCTCTTAGAATCACTGCCGCACAGCAGCACAATGAGAGAGCCTGGTGGTGGCATCAGTGTCAGGAGACCATATAGTGACTGAATGACATAGCGTGGACATGTTGGCAGCAAGAGGAGACCATTTAGTGGCTGAATGGCACAGTGTGGAGTTGGCTGATGTACTAGTACACTACACACCAGGGCTTCACAATCCCCCCTCCAAAAACAACACAATGAGAAATTTTTGTCAAAGATTTCTCATTGGTAGCACCCGCTATCCAGAAATTTGAAATTTTCAGAACCAGGCCCCACCCCTGGGGCATCAGTAACCCATATATTGCCTGCATGACACAGCCTGGAGTTGGCTGATGCAAGAGTACACACCAGGGCTTCACAATCCCCCCTCCCCCCCCCAAAAAAAAAAAACAACAACACAATATATGAAATTTTTGACAAAGATTTCTCATAGGTAGCACCCGCTATCCAAAAATTTGAAATTTCCAGACCCAGGCCCCACCTCTGTGGCATCAGGAACCCATATATTGCCTGAAGGACACAGCCTGGAGTTGGCTGATGCACCAGTACACACCCGGGCTTCACAATCCCCTCAAAAAACAATAACATTTTAGAAATGTTTTAAAGTAATACCTTTGTGTAAGAACAAGCACATATCCAACAGTTCACAAGACTCTATAATGCAGGACGGTGGACCACCCAAGGACATTCTTCTCAAAAATAATAAACCACACAATGTTTGAAATTGTTTTACAAAAAATAATAATGCATCTGTCTCCAAAAGATCAGATCACCAAAGGACTTTTTTCGCCCAAAATGACGAAGCAGAGTTAATCCCTGTCCGTTTTTTTCTTCTTTTCATTAAAAAATCACATGCAACAAGCGTTCGTTTGTGTAACAATTAGCATTCTGGAAAATTCAATTTTATTACCGATAAAATTATCAGTAAATAAAAAAAAAAAAACACTACCCAAGAGTGTTTAATTACCCCATACATTACACCAGGAGCAGTTAGGAGTAGGCCTCAGCTGTACCCAAGAGGCTTTAATAACCCCCAACCTTTGTACGATCGATTGCGAGATCGAGCAATACCAAGTGTGTTATGCCCTCAGATTTCCGGGGCCGCAGAACGGATTAGCGTGTCTCTATCTTTCATCGACCGGTGCTGGTAACCCGCTAACTCCTGGAAAGGTAAGCTGCCGCGAGCAGGTGGTTTCCCCGGGCACGTTTGGCTCCAGAATTTCCACTACTGCCACACCACGCTGACTGCCAACCATGCTGCCGCCTTGCTGACTCAAGGGCAACCTGCAACTCTCTTCTCCCGATGATGAACCCCCTTCTCATGAGATCGAGCAATAACAGGTGTGTTATGCCCTCAGATGTTCGGGGCCGCAGGCGCGCTCCACTGAACGGATTAGGGTGTGTCCATCTTTTTTGGTAGCACCCCCAATCCAATTTTTAATTCCCAGACCCAGGCCCCTCCTCTGCGGCATCAGGAACCCATAGATTGCCTGAAAGACATAGCCTGGAGTTGACTGATGCACGAGTACACACCCGGGCTTCACAATCCACCCCAAAAAAACACAACATTTTATTGAAATTGTCTGACAAAATACCTGTTTTTTTTTAAAACAAGCGCATATACAGCAGTTCAGAAGACTCTATAATGCAGGATGGTGGACCACCAAAAGACATTCTTCTCAAAAATAATAAACCACTCAATGTTTGAAATTTGGTTTAAAAAATGATTACATGTGTGTAAGCGCATCTGTCTCCAAAAAATCAGATGACAAAAGGATTCTAATCGCCAAAAATGATTAAGCAGAGTTAATCCCTCTCCATCTATTTTTTTTTTTCATTAAAAAAATCACACGCAACAAGCGTTCCGTTGTGTAACGGTTAGCATTCTGCAAAATTCAATTTTATTACTGATAAAATTATCAGTAAATTTAACAATAACACTACCCAAGAGTGTTTAATTACCCCATACATTGCACCAGGAGCAGTCAGGAGTAGGCCTCAGCAGTACCCACAAGGCTTTAATAACCCCTTACCTTGCCCGATCAATTGCGAGATCGAGCAATAACAGGTGTGTTATGGCCTCAGATGTCCTGGGCCGCACTAGCGCTCCACTGAACGGATTAGCGTGTCTCTATCTTTCAAGGACAGGTGTGTGTTGCACGCTGAAACCAGTTCGTGATAGGGATCTGGGATTGCAATTATTTAACCTTAAAACAAGGAATTACCAGTAAGTGAGGGTCATAAACTGGCGTTGATTAAGTCCCTGCCCTTTGTACACACCGCCCGTCGCTATAAGTGATTGGATTAGTTAGTGAGTTGGTTAGTGAGGTCCTCGGATCGGCCCAGGCGGGGCCGGGTATACATAATTGTCCCCCAGAGTAGGCAGCATAGATGTCCCCCAGATTAGGATCATACTTGTCCCCCAGATTAGGCAGCATAGATGTCCCCCAGATTAGGAGCATAGTTGTCCCCCAGATTAGGCAGCATAGATGTCACCCAGATTAGGCAGCATAGATGTCCCCCAGATTAGGAGGACACTTGTCCCCCAGAGTAGGCAGTATAGATGTCCCCCAGATTAGGAGCATACTTGTCCCCCAGATTAGGCAGCATAGATGTCCCCCAGATTAGGAGCATAGTTGTCCCCCAGATTAGGCAGCATAGATGTCACCCAGATTAGGAGCATAGTTGTCCCCCAGATTAGGTAGCATAGATGTCACCCAGATTAGGAGCATAGTTGTCCCCCAGATTAGGCAGCATAGTTGTCCCCCAGATAAGGAGCGTAGTTGTCCCCCAGATTAGGCAGCATAGATGTCACCCAGATTAGGCAGCATAGATGTCCCCCAGATTAGGCAGCATAGATGTCCCCCAGATTAGGAGCATAGTTGTCCCCCAGATTAGGCAGCATAGTTGTCCCCCAATCAGCGCGGGCCGGTCAGAGCCAAGCAAAGGGCCGTATGTGGCAAGCGGGCCATACAATGCCCAGGTCTGCCCCAGAGGCTTTCATAACCAACCACAATAGAGAAAATTTTGTTGTAGGAGCATGGTCAATCTACTCAGACCCATCTGTCATTGGTGGCTGGAAATCCTGGCTGATCCATCCCTGATTCATCTTGACAAACGTCAGTCTCTCCACATTTTTAGTGGACAGACGAGTTCGCCTTGGGTTGACTATGGCCCCGGCCGCACTAAACACCCGCTCTGATGGCACACTACTGGCCGGGCAGGACAGCTTTTCCAGGGCAAACTCTGGTAGTTGCGGCTATAAATCAAGTCCAGCGGCTCTTCAACGGTTGTTGGCAGGGTTATGTCGAGGTAAGCCACCACCTGCTGGTTCAGGTCCTGCTCCATGTTCACCTGCTGCTGATGCGTAGCTTCACTATGCGGCTGAAGGAAGCTACTCATCAGCGACTGTAGACTCAGGCTGCTGCTGATTGAGCCGGTACTGCTCCTGCGACCCCTCCCCAGCAGCCGTGGAAGTGGAAGGTGAGCGCAGAGGGCCCCCCGAGTCAGACCTGCGAGTGGATGGACCATGTGGCCGATAGGCATCGGCCAACCGACTACGTAGAAGCTCCCTGAAGTAGGTCAGTTTGTCCTCCCTCTCAGTGGGTGTAAAAAAGGCCCCAATTCTGGGCCAGTAGCGAGGGTCTAATAAGGTGGAGATCCAGAAGTCATCGCGCTGACGAATTTTGACAATTCGGGGGTCACTACGCAAGCAACTCAGCATGCATTGGGCCATTTGTGACAGTGACTCGCTGGGACTACCTGCCTCCATCTCCACTGCATACTGCCACGGTGTGTCTGGGTCCTCTGTCTCGCCTCCCTCGTAATAACCCTCCAGCTCCTCTGGCTGCTCCTGTTCCTCCTCTCCTGTCCAATGACCAGAAACACCGGCCATCTCATCCACCGTAAACTGTGCTCCGCTCTGTCCTTCATCATCCTCCTGCAGTTCATCCCCCACAGGACTCATGTAGCCTTCTGATGTAGGCGCAACATCTCCATTGCCGTGACCAGCCATGTTTTCAATCATTTTTCGGAGTAAATGTAGGAGTGGAATTACGTCTTTCATGGCGTAATTCGAGCGACTAACAAAAAATGTGGCCTCAGCATACGGCAGTTGTCAAGTATGAGCTGCCACTCGTTCACATTGAAGTTACACAGGGGAGTACTCCTATCTGCTTGTATCATCAAAAAATCCGTGATGGCTTTTCTTTGTTCGTATAGTCTGTCCAACATATGGAGGGTGGAATTCCAACGTGTGGCAACGTCAGAAAGGTCACTATGTTGTGGGATACCGTTCTGACGCTGCATCTCAAGCAAAGTGTGCTTGGCGGTGTACGAGTGGCTGAAGTGCATGCACAGTTTCCTTGCCATTGTCAGGATGTCTTGCATATGGGGTGAAGACTTGATGAACTTCTTGACAACCAGATTCAACACGTGTGCCATGCAGCGCGGCCACAATGTTCTTCCCATTGTCAGTCACCATGGTTCCCATTTCCAGATTTCGTGGAGTAAGCCATACTTGGATTTCTTCCCTAATGAACTTTAGCAGTTCCTCCCCTGTGTGACTCCGTTCGCCAAGGCAAACCATGTGAAGGATGGCTTGACACCGCTGTGCCCTACATAGGTGCTACGATGAAGGGCCACCGAGATTTGGACGTGCAGTGGAGGCCGAGGATACAGGGGAGGAGGAGGAGGCGCACACTGTAAAAGGACCAACTGCCTGGGAGCCAGAGCGTGGAGGAGGAAGCGGTGTGACCTGTCCAAGTTGCTGTTGTGGCTGTGCAGGAACAATATTTACCCAGTGGGCTGCAAAAGACATGTATTGTCCCTGCCCATAGTTACAGCTCCACACGTCGGCGCTGCCGTGCACTTTTGAACACACCAACAGGCTCAAGGACTGGCCCACCTTCTCTTGTACAAACTTATGCAGGGCTGGTACTGCTTCTTCGCAAAGAAATGACGGCTTGGGACTCTCCACCTCGGCTCGGCACAAGCCATCAATTCCCTGAAAGCTGCAGAGTCCACCAGTTGGAAAGGGAGGGACTGCAACACCAGCAACTTGGACAGGAGCACATTCAACTTGTGCGCCGTTGGATGAGTGGGCGCGTACTGTTGTCTCTTGGACATGGCTTCGCCGATCGATTGTTGGCGGAATGGGCGACTACGAGCGGAAGAAGCAGGAGCGCAAGAAGGAGGGTTTGACACAATGCTTCCTTCGGCTGAGGTGGTGGAGCCTTGGCTGGATGATGGAGGGAGCAGATGGCTACTGGGTGATGCGGCAGGCTGGACCACTACCTCGGAGCCACGGTTATCCCAGGCCGCTTTATGGTGGTGAATCATGTGTTGACGCAGGGCCGTGGTGCCGAGAATGGGACCCTGGCCACGCTTCACTTTCTGCCGACAGATTTTGCATGTGACTACGCTAAGGTCCTCCGGATTCTTTATGAAGAACAACCACACCGCAGAGTAGCTGATTTTCCCCCCCGCAGTCCGCACTATTTCACTGCTATTGGCACCATCTCAAGGAACACCTGTTCCACTACCTCCCTGAATGGTAGCTTGCCGCGAAGCAGGTGGTCTCCCCCTGGCATGTTTGGCTCCTGAATTTCCACTACTGCCAACACCACGCTGATTGCCAACCGTGCTACCGCCTTGCTGCCTCATAGACAAAGATCAAATCTCTTCTCCTGATGATGATGAAGCCCCGGCTTCTGCACCCGGCTCCCAATTGTGATCGGCTTCATCATCATCAAAAGATGTGTGCACGTCACTGATGTCCTCCTCGTTTTCCACAACAGTGTCTGCCTCAGGACCCTGAGCAATTGAAACACCGTCTCCCACGTCACTCTCCGCTCCGGGGAGGAGCAGGGACCCGGAGTGCTCGGCGTAACAGTACCCCCCCCTTAGGTCTCCCCCTCTTTTTGTCCGGTTGTCGCTCCACAAGGGACGAGGACATTGGGAGCGATTGTAGAGTCTCCTTCTGGAGGACAGAGAAGTCCTGGGTATACACATCAACGGCAGGCAGTTCAGAAGGAGTGGGAATGGGGAGGGGGGGCAGAGAGTGAAGCTTGGCATGGGGCAGAGTGTTACCAGGACGGGGGCTATGAGGAGGAGACACTGAGGTTTGACTGACGGGACTGGGAGCAGACGTGAGGCACTTTTTGTGGCAAGAAGCACCCCAGCTCTTGATCTCCCCGGTGGTCCAGTCAAGGGTAGGAGAGTGGCGTTGGAGCCATGGCAGACCGAGGAGGACTTCAGATGTGCAGTTGGGCAAAACAAAAAATTCTATTTTTTCGTGATGCCGTCCAATGCTCATGAGCAGGGGTTCTGTGCGGTAACACACAGTGCAGTCCAACTTTACTCCGTTGACCGAGGAAATGTAGAGCGGCTTGACGAGACGGGTCACAGGGATGTTGAACTTATTAACAAAAGAGGCCAAAATTAAATTTCCTGCAGAACCAGAGTCCAAGAAGGCCATAGCTGAGAAGGAAGAGTTGACAGAAGGAGAAATCCGCACGGGCACAGTGAGACGTGGAGAAGCAGACTTCATACCAAGAGACGCCACACCCACGTGAGCTGGGTGCGTGCGTTTCCCAGACGTGGAGGACGAATAGGGCAATCTACCAAGAAATGTTCGGTACTAGCGCAGTACAGACATAAATTATTATCTTTACGGCGATCCCTCACTTCATGGGTCAGGCGAGACCGATCCACTTGCATAGCCTCTTCGGCAGGAGGCACAGGGGTAGATTGCAAAGGATACTGTGAGAGAGGTGCCCAGAGATCAAGGTCTTTTTCCTGGCGGAGCTCCTGGTGTCTTTCAGAAAAACGCATGTCAATGCGGGTGGCCAAATGGATAAGTTCATGCAGGTTGGCAGGAATTTCTCGTGCGGCCAGCACATCCTTGATATTACTGGATAGGCCTTTTTTAACCTCCTGAGCGGTATTCCCGAGCGTGACTCGGGGTTAATTTTCTCTGCCAGGATCGGTAACCCCGAGTCACGCTCGGGGTAGAATTGCAGAGTTCCCGGCCGGGCTGCACGATATATCGCAAAAGCAATGCGATATAGCGATGCGGCCCCCCGGGAAAACATGTGATTATCTGCTCGGGTCGGCTCCCGTTGCGGGGGCCGGCCAGAGCGGGTAAAGAAAAATACTAAAAGTCAGTGTTTCCCTACCAGGGGGCCTCCAGCTGTTGCAAAACTACAACTCTCAGCATGCCCGAACAACCAAAGGCTGTCCGGGCATGCTGGGGGTAGTAGTTTCACAACAGCTGGAGGCACCCTGTTAGAAAAACACTGAGCTAAGTGTAAAAGGAAGAAGTAGTAAAATAAAAAAAAAACTTTTGCTCACCTAGTCCCGGTCCCTGCAGATGCCGTTCCCCTCCGTGCGGTCCGGGGTGTCCTCTCTTCACTATTCATCTTCTAGGACCTTTCACTTTTCAGCCAATCACAGGCCGCAGTGGTGTAAAGCCTGTGATTGGCTGAAGGGGAAAGGACTTGTTCTGCAGGAAATACACTAGGTTTGAAATCTGCCGGCAAACCTAGTGTATTCTGCTGCAGGACAAGACAAGGTGAGAAGGGGGGAGGGGGGGGGATGTGACATGGGGGGGAATGTGACAAGGGGGGGAATGTGACAAGGAGGGGGAATGTGACAAGGGTGGGAATGTGACAGGGGGGGAATGTGACAAGGGGGGAATGTGACAGGGGGGGGGAATGTGACAAGGGTGGGAATGTGAAAGGGAGGGGGAATGTGACAAGGGGGGGAATGTGACAGGGGGAAGAATGTGACAAGGAGGGGGGGAATGTGACAAGGAGGGGGGAGAATGTGACGGGGGAATGTGACAGGGGAGATGTGAAATGGGCGGAGGGAGATGTGAAATTCAGTTAAAAAAATTGTACCGCTTTTGGTACAAATTTCCAGACAGAATCATACCGCCAGGGAGGTTAAAGGTCGCGCAGAGGGCCTCGTTGTTCCAAGATAATTCAGAGGCGAGGGTACGAAATTGGATGGCGTATTCTCCTACAGAAGAATTTCCCTGGACCAGGTTCAGCAAGGCAGTTTCGGCAGAAGTAGCTCGTGCTGGTTCCTCGAAGACACTACGAACCTCAGCGAAGAAGGATTGTACAGTGGCAGTGACAGGATCATTGCGGTCCCAGAGTGGTGTGGCCCATGACAGGGCCTTCCCAGACAGGAGACTAACCACGAAAGCCACCTTCGACCGTTCTGTAGGAAATTGGTCCAATAGCATCTCCAAATGTAGGGAACATTGTGACAGGAAACCACGGCAAAGTCTAGAGTCCCCATCAAATTTGTCCGGCAGGGACAAGCGGAGGCCAGGAGCGGGCACTCACTGCGGAGGAGGTGCAGGAGCTGGCGGAGGAGATGGTTGCTGCTGTAGCTGTGGCAGAAGTTGCTGTAGCATGGCGATCAACTGCGACAGCTGCTGTCCTTGTTGGGCGAACTGTTGTCCAAGTTGCTCTATCTGTTGAGACTGCTGGGCGACCACCGTGGTAAGGTTAGCGACAACTGGCAGCAGGACCTCAGCGGGATCCATGGCCGGATCTACTGTTAGGATTCGGCAGGCTGGATGTGGATCCTCTGTGTCAGCGAGGGATTGGCGTGGACTGTGTCGGTGGACCGGTTCTTGGTTGCTACTGGTATTCACCAGAGCCCTCCGCAAAGCGGTAGCGGTCTTGCTGCGGCGGTAGCAACCAGGTCGTATCCACCGGCAACCGCTCTACCTCGCTGACTTCTGAGAAGGCGTGGGACAGAAGGACTAGACAGAGGCAAGGTCAGACGTAGCAGAAGGTCGGGGCAGGCGGCAAGGTTCGTAGTCAATGGCGATAGCAAGAGGTCAGGAACACTGGTAAGGCAAACACTATAAACGCTTTCTCTGGCACAAGGCAACAAGATCCGGCCCGGAAGTGAAGGGGAAGTGAGGTTATATGAGCAGGGAGCAGGTGGAGGCTAATTAGACTGATTGGGCCAGGCACCAATCATTGGTGCACTGGCCCTTTAAATCTTAGAGAGCTGACGCGTGCGCGCCCTAAGGAGCGGAGCCGCGCGCGCCAGGACGTGACAGCCGGGGACCGGGACAGGTGAGTGACTTGGGATGCGGTTCGCGAGCGAGCGCGTCCAGCTATGCGAATCGCATCCCCGCCGGCAGTGTCAGTATATAATTATTATTATTTTTTTTTTTTTTGCAGCTGCAGTTACAGTTTAACATAACTTTTAAGATCTGCACCCTGCAGGCTGTTCCACTCCTGTTCTCACTGCTTCACAATTGAGCAAATGCTATGTCACTTTGTAAGCATTACACAGACTTCTTGAAAAAGGTCTTTAAGAATGAAACTTCAAACCTGTTATTCTCTTCTCACCAATAAACCGCTCATGATTTTTGCAAGCACTTGGTATGACCTGTTGTACTTTTGTTCTATGAATTATAGAGTGGATTATCAAAAGACAATACTTACAATTTCCACTGCAGAGTGCAACCCTACTAAAATAGCATCAATGATATCAAGCAGGTCTGTATCAGAATTTAGAATGTAAGATGGGATGCGGAAATCATGAAGAAGATCTTCTTTGTTCTCTTCCTCTGAATATCCATGGTACTGTGTCTTAAAATCCTAGATGGTCCACTATTAAATATGGTTGTAATTGATTAAATGTGGGTACCTGGGCACTAAAGACATGAAAAAAGGGAAATAAATAACAACTAGGATATATCAGCTTCACATAAAGTTATTTGTTTTTTGTAAAAAAAAAAAAAAAAGGACTAAGACAAGCACTTGTTCATCTAATCATTCCTCTGTAGCCAACTTGTTTTTATATTGACACTGACATTTAAATGGGGTATCCACCATAAAGGGATTTTAGTCCTTACCTGCCAGAGAGTAATGGACATGCTTAGGAAGGATCCATGCTTGTCTTGGAGCTGGCTGTGAGTCCACCATTAGCTACTGCCTTCTTTTTGTGAAATGTTTTTTTCCTGTTGGAGCTCCATCCCTCCAAGTACAAGTCCCAGGATTCCTATTTAGTAAATGTGAGGTCACTTTTCTCCCTCCTTTACATCAGCCATTCCACCTATTAAAGCATTCCTGGGACAATTTTCTGCAGCCCTGTGGAGAATGATTTACATCCCCTCCCCTAACCATTGGTCACTTCATCCATTGAAACAGACAGGCTCCCTTTCAACACCTGACTGCAACCTGAGAAAGTCTGAAACAATGGTCATTTTTTATGGTGTTAAAAATAAACATTTAGGCAAAAATAACATAAGAATTGTGAGACCAGTCATCAAAAACAGATACAGAAACTATATTATGAACTACACTAACTTTACAGCCCCTGTAGCATAGTCAACCCCCCTTGCTCTGCACATAGACTGATGTAAAAGCTGCAAAACAAACACAATGGCCCTCATTTACCATTGCAAACCCGACATGTTTTGTTGGGTTGTGCACCAGATTCTGTCGCATTGCGCCAGAAATTCTGTCTGCGCCCCGACTAACTCTCCATTTTGCTAAGAAACCGAAAAGGGGGCGTGGTCACTTGGAAAAGGGGCGTGTTCCCGGCATTTTCACAAAATCCCAACATATTTACTAAGGTTTCCACATAACATTTGGTGGATTTGAGCTGAGGAAAACCCTACAGATCAGAGCATGTGTAAAAAAAAAAGCAAAAAGTAGGTAAAGTGGAAAATGTAGGGAAAGCTTAGTAAATACCATGAAAAAGAAATTGTAGAGAATTAAAACCCACAAAGAAACCTGCACAGCACTCTTAGTAAAAAAGGGCCAGTGTCTGCAGCATTCACTTCAACCTCATTAGGCAGGGTTATGGCTATAAATTAGGACCAAAACAGAGGCTCTACTCATGTCTAAGAGACACATGACGAGAAATTATTTTGGCCATTGTTGTTCTGCAGTGCGGATTGTTGGCACAGGTATTACTTTGTTATAAAAGGATTTTTTTTTTTATTTCTCCTGTTTATGATGCAGACATTTGCATTTCTCTCTCTCTCAATTTCTAATAAGCATTATTTATTAAAGATCATCATTTTGCAATTGGAAAACAAATCAACTATAAAAAAAATAGTAATACAAAGATGAACAGAACTTTAACTTCACACCCAATTGGTCCCTCTTACATAAAGAAGAAGAATGTAGAAGAAACCCATACCAACATAAGAGATATAGACCTGTCTGAAGAACTTTATATATTGAGCAACAGAAAAACACTGCAAGGCCCAGGCCAAAGCCGGTCAAACCTATTGTCTACTGTACTGTATGTTTTTTGTGTTATTATTGTATTTCCTCTTTAGAAAAAAAAATTTATAAAACTAAATTACTCTTCATTTCAAAAGGAGAATGTCAGACTTAAACACTTTTGTAAAAGGACTATAATTTTTACTACAGTACATAACAGAAGAATGAGAACTGGAAAGTCACAGTTAAACTTGTCTGCTCAACCACCTGGCAGAATACAATGTAAGTGCTCACCAGGGTCAAATGCTGCGCTGAGCCCCACCAGACTAGAGGGATTTGCTACATACACAATTCAGTAATGTTATGCTGCCAGCACGGCTACTCTGAAAGCAGATCTGCAAACCTAGAAAGCAAGTCAAACCTGTAGAGCTCTGTTAAAATGAGATGAGTCTTCATTTAAGGAGTATTTCCACCTAAAATAAAATCCATGTGGAACATTGCATCAATGTATTAATACAATAAGAGATGAACCAATCGAAGTTGACAAACCCGAATTTGTTACGAATTTCATGAAAAATTAGATTTGCAACGAATATGAATATCGCCGCGATTCTATCGCGCAGATCGCTTCATTAAACTCCATTTTACAGCGTTCCAGGCTATTGGGGACCTAAGATGGCGGATCCACATGTGAGTACATGGGGCAGGGGATTATGGGAGGGTGGGAAACAGCAGCGGGAATGAAGGTAGGTGGGCTGACCCTGAATCACATGTGAGATGCAGCCTATCAGTGTTCACTGACCCCTGTGATGTCACAGCCCCTATATAATCGGCGGCCATCTTGCCTCTCTTCATTTCATCTATACACTCAGATGGAGAGGACAGGACTGCGTGTGTGTGAATAGCTCATACCACAGCGTTACACTGCAACTGCTAGTCACATCAGCATTAGGGAAAGGCAGGAGTGCAGAGTGCTGTGCTGTTACTCTGAGAAGAATCATTGATAGCTAAACCTCCTATTCACGTTATTGAGCATTGCAGCAGAGAGGGGCAGATAGCTGTCAGCTGCCTCATACAGATCTCCAAGCTGCCTGAACTTTCTGAAGCATCTTATCTCCACATTGTTCAGCCCAATTGAGTTTATTTTTGTTCGCTCCACAAAACTTCTGTTGCTCAGAATTGTGTGACAGAGTGCAATTTTGGGTTTAATTCCTTGAATTTGTTTTTTGTGGTGCTGCACTGTTGGGTCCTACTGCTGTTCAGAAATACGTGATTGTTCAGTGGACTGTAGTGCATTTGCACCATTTTGTACCTGTTAATCTGTAAAGGGGCTGACTACATACTGTGCAAGTCCAAACAATACTATTCACCGGCTGTTTTTTTTTTTAAACAGTTTTTTCTGCATATAGTTACGCATATATAACTGCCCTCATCAGTGCATACCGCATAGGTACATGCAAGTATTGTACCATTTAGTACCTGTTAAGCTGTCAAGGTGCTCCATTCCGTCAAAGTACAAACAATAGTATCCACCGGCTGGTGTTTTACAAAAATACAGAGTTTTTTTCTGCTAATAGTTAGGCATATTACTGCCCTCATCAGTGCATACCACATAGGGACATCCAAGTATTGTACCATTTAGTAGCTGTAAAGGTGCTCCAAACCGTCAAAGTCCAAACAATAGTATCCACCGGCTGGTGTTTTACAAAATACTGTAAGTAATGTAAGTAATCAACTGCTGCTGTTCTAGACAAATACTGTTTAAAGAGTAGTGTGGTGTATTGTAATACCCTCATAAATGCACTAAGTATGTCAGGCAGAGAAGTGCAAGGATGTGCACAGAGGAGTGGCAGAGGCCTAAATACTTCAGGCAGAGTTGGCAGCAGACTTGGGGCGAGTGGCAGCAGGAGTCGCAGCGAGAGGCCTTAGCTCCCGTTATCAGCCAGCGGTCGCGTCTCCACCAGTAACCCATCTGCCGTCGTCGATTGGTTAACACGCTCATCCACATCCTCACAAGTGACATCTGACACCCCCAGTCAACAGTCGGTGGGTTCCTCAGACACAACACTCAGTTGGCATGGCCCGGGAGCAGTCCGTGTCCTCCCATTGCCTTTGTCCTATGCTGTTTCCTCTCCTAAAATAGTATCTTATGCTGTGGGTTCAGCTCCACTATTTACTGAGGACGATCCAATAGAGGACAGTCAGCAGCTACTGGACAGCCAAGAAGGGGAGGAGACATGCGCCGCTTGCTCCGCTAGGCGGCCAAGTAGTGATGCGGAGAGTGACGTGGGAGGCGGTGTTGCAAGTGTTCAGGGTCCTGAAGCAGACACTGTTGGGGGACCTGAGGAGTACATCAGTGACGTGCACACAACTGTTGATGATGATGAAGCCGATCGCAATTGGGAGCAGGGTGCAGAAGGGGCTTCATCATCATCAGGAGAAGAGAGTTGCAGGTTGCCCTTGAGGCAGCAAGGCGGTAGCACGGTTGACAGTCAGCGTGGTGGCAGTAGTGGAAATTCAGGAGCCAAATGTGCCCGGGGGAGACCACCAGCTTTGCGGCAGCCCACCTTTCCGGGAGGTAGTGAAACAGGGGTTCCTGGAGACGGCGCCAGTAGCAGTCAATTAGTGCGGACTGCGGGTGGGAAAATCAGCTACTCGGCGGGGTGTGGAAGTTTTTCATAAGGCATCCGGAGGAGGTTCACGTAGCCACATGCAAGATCTGTCGGCAGAAGGTGAAGCGTGGCCAGGGTCCCAATCTCGGCACCACGGGCCTGCGTCAATACATGCTTCGCCACCATAAAGTGGCCTGGGAGAACCGTAGCTCTGATGTAGTGGTCCAGCCTGCTGCATCACCCAGTGGCCATCCGCTCCCTCCTTCCTCCAGCCAAGGCTCCACCACCTCAACCGAAGGGAGCTGTGTGTCTAACCCTCCTTCTGTCGCTCCTGCTTCTCCCGCTTTCAGTCAGCCATTCTGCCAACAATCCATCAGCGAAGCCATGTCCAAGAGACAACAGTATGCGCCCACTCATCCAACGGCGCAGAAGTTGAATGTGCTCCTGTCCAAGTTGCTGGTGTTGCAGTCCCTCCCTTTTCAAGTGGTGGACTCTGCACCTTTCAGAGAATTGATGGCTTGTGCCGAGCCGTGGTGGAGAGTCCCAAGCCGTCATTTCTTTGCGAAGAAGGCAGTACTAGCCCTGCATAAGTTTGTACAAGAGAAGGTGAGCCTGTCGGTGTGTTCAAAAGTGCATGGCAGGGCAGGCATGTGGAGCTGTAACTATGGGCAGGGACAATACTTGTCTTTAACGGCTCACTGGGTAAATGTGGTTCCTGCACAGCCACAACAGCAACTTGGACAGGTCACACCGCTTCCTCCTCCACGCTCTCGCTCCCAGGCAGTTGGTCCTGTTACAGTGTGCGACACCGCCTCCTCATGCTCCACCGTGTCCTCGGCCTCCACTTCACGTCCAAATCTCGGTGGCCATTCATCGTACCATGTGTGTAGGGCACGGCGGTGTTAAGCTGTTCTTCACATGGTTTGCCTTGGCGAATGGAGTCACACAGGGGAGGAACTGCTAAAGTTCATTCATAAAGAAATCCGAGTATGCTTACCCACCGAAATCTGGAAATGGGAACCATGGTGACAGACAACTGGAAGAACATTGTGTCCGTGCTGCGACAAGGAAGTGTGAAACATGCGCCCCGGAATGGCACACGTGTTGAATCTGGTTGTCAAGCACTTCCTCAGGTCTTCACCCCATTTGCAAAACATCCTGAAAATGGCAAGGAAACTGTGCATGCACTTCAGCCACTCGTACACCGCCAAGCACACCTTCCTTGAGCTGCAGTGTTAGAACGGTATCCCACAACATAGTCTTATTTGTGACGTTGTCACACGTTAGAATTCCACCCTCCATATGTTGGACAGACTATACGAACAAAGAAAAGCCATCACCGATTTCTTGATGATCCAAGCAGATAGGAGTACTCCCCTGTGTAACTTCAATGTGAACCAGTGGCAGCTCATACGTGACACCTGCTGTTTGCTGAGGCCCTTTGAGGAAGCCACATTATTTGTGAGTCGCCTGGATTACGCCATGAACGACATAATTCCACTCCTACATTTCCTACAACAAATGATTGAAACCATGGCTGGTCACGGCAATGGAGACGTTGCGCCTACATCTCAAGGCTACATGAGCCCTGCGGGGGCTGAACTGGGGGAGGAGGATGATGAGGGGCAGAGTGGAGCACAGTTTAGGTTGGATGAGATGGCCTGGTGTTTCTAGTCTTCGGACAGGAGAGGAGGAGCAGGAGCAGCCAGAGGAGCTGGAGGGTTATGAGGAAGTTGAGACAGAGGACCCAGACACACCGTGGCAGTATGAAGTGAAGATGGAGGCAGGTAGTCCCTCCGAGTCACTGGCGCAAATGGAACGATGCATGCTCAGTTGCTTGCGTATTGACCCCCGAATTGTCAAAATTCGTAAGCGGGATGACTTCTGGATCTCCACCTTATTGGACCCTGGCTACCGTCCCAAAATGGGGGCCTTTTTTACACCCACTGAGAGGGAGGACAAACTGACCTACTACAGAGACATTCTACGTAGTCATTTGGCTGATGCCTATCGGCCACATGGTCCATCCACTCGCAGGTCTGACTCGGGGGGCCCCCTGCGCTCACCTTCCACTGCCATGGCTGCTGGGGAGGGGAGGGGTGGGAGGAGCAGTACCAGCTCAATCAGAAGCAGCCTGAGTCTACAGTAGCTGATGAGTAGCTTTCTTCACCCGCATAGTGAACCAACTCATCAGCAGCAGGTAGACATGGAGCAGGACCTGAACCAGCAGGTGGTGGATTACCGTGACATGGCCATGCCAACAACCATTGAAGATCTTCTGGACTTCTGGGCAGCCAAACTTGATTTATGGCCACAACTAGCAAAGTTTGCCCTGGAAAAGCTGTCCTGTCTGGCCAGTAGTGTGCCATCAGAGCGGGTGTTTAGTGCGGCCGGGGCCATAGTCACCCTAAGGCGAACTCGTCTGTCCACCAAAAATGTGGAGAGACTGACATTTGTCAAGATGAATCAGGGATGGATCAGCCAGGATTTCCAGCCACCAATGCCAGATGCCTCAGAGTAGATTGACCAAGCTGCTACACCAACATTTCCCAATTATGGTTGGTTATGAAACCCTCTTGGGTTATCAATTAGGGTTATGGAACCCTCTTTGGTACTGCGATTGCCTGCTCCTGGCTCATCCTGTGTCTTTCAGAAACTACTTGCCTCACTGATGCTTCTGGCCTTGGGCCTTTAATTTTTGGATGTTTAGCAGTAGCTAATAGTGTTGCTCGCGAATATTCGCAATGCAAATTTTATTCGCGAATATCGCATATTCGCGAATTCGCGAATATTCGCGGATATAGCACTATATATTCGTAATTACGAATATTTTTTTTTATTTTTTATTTTTTCTTTACAGTACACATCACAGTGATCATCCCTCTCTGCTTCCAGCTTGTGTGGTGTAAAGAAGGCTCTATTAGTACTGTGTGAGACCGGTGTGCGAATTTTCGCATATGCGAAAATTTGCATATGCTAATTTTCACATATGCAAAATTTTGCTTATGCTAATTTTTGTATATGATAATTTTCGCACATGTAAATTTTCGCATGCGTGAATTTTCGCATATGCGAAAATAAACCGAGAATATGCGAATATTCACGAATATATGACGAATATTCGTCCATATATTCACGAATATTCGCGAATTCAAATATGGCCTATGCCGCTCAACACTAGTAGCTAAATACATGCTTAATGCAAATTTCAACATTCATCTTTAAATGTAAGGGGTTGGTTAGGAAACCCTCTTGGGTACTGCGATTGCCTGCTCCTGGCTCATCCTGTGTCTTTCAGGAACTAATTGCCTCACTGAGGCTTCTGGCCTTGGGCCTTTAATTTTTGAATGTTTAGCAGTAGCTAAATATATGCTTAATGCAAATGTCAACATTGATCTTTAAATGTAAGGGGTTATGAAACCCTCTTGGGCACTGCGAATGCCTGCTCCATACTCCTTCTGTATCTTTCAGGAACTACTTGCCTCCCTGCTCTCAGACCTTGGGCCTTCAATTTTTGGATGTTTAACAGTAGCTAAATACATGTTTAATGCAAATTTCAACATTGACTTTTAAATGTAAGGGGTTGGTTATGAAACCCTCTTGGGTACTGCGAATGACTGCTCCTGACTCATTCTGTGTCTTTCAGTAAATAATTGCCTCCCTGATGCCTCAGGCATTGGGCCTTAAATTTTTGGAAGTTTAGCAGTAGCTAATACATGCTTAATGCTAATTTCAACAATGATCTTTAAATTCTCGGCGCTCTGCTAGGGCCTTCTCCTACCCCGCCGGGGCCGATCCGAGGAACTCACTAAACCATCCAATCGGTAGCAGAGACATGCCGTGTGTACAAAGGGCAGGGACTTAATGAACCTGAGCTTATTACCGGTGCCTAGTTGTGTTTCTTCTTTCCTGGCAAATAATTGCAATCCCTGATCCCTATCGCGAAGGGGGTTCAGCGGGTTGCCCGCACTTTCGGTGAAAGACACACGCTGGTCCATTCAGTGTAGCACGCGTGCAGCCCCGGACATCTGAGTGCATAACACACCTGTTATTGCTCGATCTCGTGAGTGATCGTGCAATGTAAGGGGTTATTAAAGCCTCTTGGGTACTGCTGATGCCTACTCCTGACTGCTCCTGTGTCTTTCAGGAAGTACTTGACTTCCTGATGCTTCTGGGCTTTGGCCTTTAATTTTAGGATTTTTGAAATACATACATACATGCTTAATTAAAATTTCAACATTTATGGTGCAATGTATGGGGTTATTAAACACTCTTGGGTAGTGTTTTTTTCAAATTTTCGGATAATTATCACAGTAATAAACTTGAATTTTCCACAATAATAACCATTACACCATTGAACGATTGTTGCATGTGATTTTTTAAGTAAAATTTAAAAAAAAAATACGCAGAGGGATGAACTCTGCTTCCTTATTTCATAAAAAAATCTTTTATAGAAGAATGTCTTTTGGTGGTCCACCGTCCTGCATTATAGAGTCTTCTGGACTCTTGGATATGCACTTGTTCTTAAACAAAGGTACAAAAACCAAAAATGGCCGGTCAGGGCTATGGAGACGTTGCCCCTACATCTTATGGCCACATGAGCCCTGTGGGTGCTTGTGAGGTTAGGTCCTTTGTACCTACACGGCTGGGTCCGGGACACAAATTTTTATTTGAATTTCAAATTAAAAAAATCACACATTTCAATGGTCTCCTCATGCTGCAGCCAACTCCAGGCTGCGTCATTCTGCTAATATATAGAGAGCACTCACTGTCCTAAATTTTCGTTAAAATGTTTTGTCAAAAATGTTTGTCTTTTTTATTAGGGATTGTGAAGCTTTGGTGCGTACTCATGCATCAGCCAACTCCAGCCTGTGTCATTCAGGCAATATATGGTTTACTGATGCGCTGCTGGGCCTGGGTCTGGGAATTTCAAATTTTCTCATAGGTAGCACCCACTATCCATAAGTCTTCTTCATAAATTTCTACAATTGTTGTGTTTTTTTGGAGTGATTGTGGAGCCTAAGTGTGTACTCATGCATCAGACAACTCCAGGGTGTGTCATTCATGCAACATATAGGTAGCACCCGCTGTCCTAAATATTCTTAAAATTATTTTAAAAATGGTTGTTTTTTCTTTGGGATTCTGAAGCCCTGGTGTGTACTCAATGCTGCTTCCTGCTACACTCTGTCAGCCCGTTGGTCCTGCGACAGTGTGCTACTCCGCCTCCACATCCTCCTCTGTGTCTTAAGCCTCCACTGCCCGGACAAGTCTCATGGCCCTTCCATGTGTGCAGGTCATGGCGGTGTCACGCTATTCTTCACATGGTTTGCCTTGGCGAGAAGTCTTGGAAACAATGGCCAGTCAGGGCAATGGAGACGTTTCGCCTAAATCTCACAGCCACATGAGCCCTGTGGGGGCTTGTTGGATCTGGTCCTTCGTACCCACACGCTGGGGTCCGGGACACGCAAAGGTTGTTTTAAATTTAAAATAAAAAAATGATGGCGCTGCTGGGCTTGGGTCTGTTAATTTCAAATTTTTTCATGGGTAGCGCCCGCTATCCAAAATCTTTTTCAAAAATTTCTAAAATTGTGGTATTTTTTGGGAGGGATTGTGAAGCCCTGGTGTGAACTTGTGCATCAGCCAACTCCAGGCTGTGTCATTCAGGCAATATATGGGTTACTGATGCCGCTGTTGGGCCTGGGTCTGTTAATTTCAAATTTTCTCATAGGTGGCACCCGCTTTCCAAAATCTTTTCAAAAATTTCTAAAATTGTGGTGTTTTTTTGGAGGGATTGTGAAGCCCTGGTGTGAACTCGTGCATCAGCCAACTCCAGGCTGTGTCATTGAGGCAATATATGGGTTACTGATGCCGCTATGGGGCCTGGGTCTGGTAATTTCAAATTTTCTCATAGGTAGCACCCGCTATCCAAAATCTTCGGTTTAAATTTCTTAATTCATCTTTTAATCTTAGGGATTGTGAAGGCCTAATGCCTACTCATGCTGCTGGCAACTCCGGGCTGAGCCATTCATCCTCTATATGGTCTCCTCATGCGGCCCACACCTCCATGCTGTGTCATTCAGCCACTATATGGTGTCCTCATGCTTCAGCCTCATCCAAGCTGTGTCATTCAGCCACTATATGGTTTCCTCATGCTGACAACATGTCCATGCTGTGTCATTCAGCCACTCTATGGTGTCCTCATGCTGCCAACATGTCCATGCTGTGTCATTAAGCCACTATATGGTCTCTTCATGCTGACAACACCTCCATGCTGTGTCATTCTGCCACTATATGGTGTCCTCATGCTTCAGCTTCATCCAAGCTGTGTCATTCAGCCACTATATGGCATCCTCATGCTGCCAACACCTCCACACTGTGCCATTCAGCCACTATATGGTGTCCTCATGCTGCCAACACCTCCATGCTGTGTCATTAAGCCACTATATTGTGTCTTCATGCTTCAGCCTCATCCAAGCTGTGTCATTCAGACACTATATGGTGTCCTCATGCTGCCAACATGTCCATGCTGTGTCATTCAGCCACTATATGGTGTCCTCATGCTGCCAACATGTCCATGCTGTGCCATTAAGCCACTATATGGTCTCCTCATGCTGACAACACCTCCATGCTGTGTCATTCTGCCACTATATGATGTCCTCATGCTTCAGCTTCATCCAAGCTGTGTCATTCAGCCACTATATGGTGTCCTCATGCTGCCAACACCTTCACACTGTGCCATTCAGTCACTATATGGTGTCTTCGTGCTGCCAACACCTCCATGCTGTGTCATTCAGCCACTATATGGTGTTCTCATGCTTCAGCCTCATCCAAGCTGTGTCATTCAGCCACTATATGGTGTCCTCATGCTGCCAACACCTCCACACTGTGCCATTCAGCCACTATAGGGTGTCCTCATGCTGCCAACACCTCCATTCCGTGTCATTGAGCCACTATATGGTGTCCTCATGCTTCAGCCTCATCCAAGCTGTGTCATTCAGCCACTATATGGTGTCCTCATGCTGCCAACACCTCCACACTGTGCCATTAAGCCACCATATGGTGTCCTCATGCTGCCAACACCTCCATTCTGTGTCATTGAGCCACTATATGGTGTCCTCATGCTGCCAACACCTCAATGCTGTGCCATTCAGCCACTAAATGGTCTCCTCATCCTGCCAACACCTCCACGCTGTCATTCAGTCACTATATGGTCTCCTGACACTGATGCCACCACCAGGCTCTGTCATTGTGCTGCTGTGCGGCAATGATTCTAAAAGCGATGCCGGTAATCTGCATGTCATTCTGAATAACAGTATTATTTCACTAACCCAGCACACTCCATATGCATTTTAGAACACAGCAAAGTGTTCTATACCCCTATAGAGGCTGTATGTAGGGTAGAAATAGCCTTTTTTAATATAGATTTGCTGCAAAAAAATTTGGATCAAAACAAACTTTTCAGGAAAATTCAGCGAATCGGCCGAATCAAATTTTTGAAAAGTTCCCTCATCTCTAATTATAATCATCAGTGCGGATGCTGATGTCTTGTGTTATTGGTCTGATGGTACTCCAGGGCTGCACTGGTGTGAGGTCATCATATTTAGTGAGGAACCTGTAGTTCTCCGAGAATACCTGATTGGAAAATCATATGTGTAATGCTCTGCTCCCATTTGTGCTATGGTCACCTGTAGGGGTTTCCATCAAAGTTTGTTTTTCCATATCCAAAGCTTGGCAGTATGGCAGTAGAACGAGCAGTGAAACAAAGGTAAAGAATGTGTAGCCAGTTCCTCTCCTTGCTATTTGCCATTTATACTCATTTAATTAATTACCTATTAATGAGCAGAAGGAAATGCTAGTATAATGCTTTTGTGTATAGGGAAAGGTATTAGCAGAAGATAGGGAAGTGCTCATGGGTGTAGAGGGAGAGGTATTAGCAGTAGAAAGAGGGAAGTGCTCATGGGTGTATAGGGAGAGGTATTAGCAGTAGAAAGAGTGAAGTGATCATGGGTGTATAGAGAGAGGTATTATCAGTAGAGAGGAAAGTGATCATGGGTGTATAGGGAGAGGTATTAGTAGAAGTAAGAGGGTAGTGTTCATTGGTGTATAGGGAGAGGTTTCAGCAGTAGAGAATAAAGTGCTCATGGGTGTATAGGGAGAGGTTTTAGTAGAATTAAGAGGGAAGTGCTCATGGGTATATAGGGAGAGGTATTAGCAGTAGAAAGAGGGAAGTGATCATGGGTGTATAGAGAGAGGTATTATCAGTAGAGAGGAAAGTGCTCATGGGTGTATAGGGAGAGGTATTAGCAGCAATGAGGGAAGTGCTCATGCTGCTGCACAGAGCACTGGCACTACTAAACTAGTCCATGGGTTGAAGGATAAAACTTACCAGGAAAGGTTAAAGGACCTTAACATGTATAGCTTGAAAAAAAGACGAGACAGAGGGGATATGATAGAGACTTTTATAAACATAAAGGGAATCAACACGGTAAAGGAGGAAAGCATATTTATAGGAAGAAAAGCTACAAGAAGAGGACATAGTATTATATTACATGGGCGAAGGTTTCTGCAGTAACATCAGGAAGGTCAGTGTTTCTTAACCAGTGTGTCTTCAGCTGTTGCAAAACTAGAACTCCCAGCATACACAGTCAGCCAAAGGCTGTCTGGGCATGCTGGGAGTTGTAGTTTTGCCAAAGCTGGAGGCACACTGGTTGGGAAACACTGCCTTAGGTGATCAAAGTCAGTATCAACAGAACTGCTAGGGTTTTGAGTTCTAGTTCTATTAGTTTTGGTGCTATTGTATATGGCCTAGTACTGTACACCCTTAATCCAATTTTCTGCACTGGAATGGATTGTCTTCTTATTACCTTGGCTCAGTTTTTTTTTATTCAATAGTTCAGCTTCAATATCATGTTCTTCTACTCCTCTTTAGTAGATATTCATTTTGAGCTTTGGTACTTGACCTTTAAATGTTGTGCCCAGAGAGCACTTTAGTGTTCACTCTGGTTATTAACCTGGCTATGATAGTAAAAGCAGAGGAGTTCTGGGGATTTCAGCCTTTTTTGTTTGTCTCAAAAATATACTTCTTTAATACATATTTCATGAAAATATCATTTAATTTGATCAAACTTTTGCACTATATGAAACTCCATTAGTGGATTGTTGTACCTGATGGATTCTGTCCATTACTATAACAACAACAAAAATGTAATGCAGTGAAATATAAGGAATTGATCATAATGTACAAAATGGAATATCAAAGTGATGCTCCAGAAACAACTCTCAAAATGTATATACATGATAAGTATACAGTGGGAGACATGGCTTAAGATATGGAACTGCAGAACAAGTAACAGCCTGTTATGAGAATTTTTTTTCCAGTATATTTAAATTTAGCATGCAATAAACTCACATGACCTCATGACCCTGGACTATGCCAATACACTATAAATCTCTGCTAGGTATGGGTTCATGTCAGCAAAATTGAAGGTTCACTCTCTTAACGTTGAACAGGTTTAGAGTGATCTCTATAATTGTCTACTGGCGGAGTACCCAGCATTACCGGTCTTGCTACCTAAACCTTGAACAGGTATACCAGGAATAGGCTGAAGGGAGGGACCATCTCAACATGAGATCACTTCTGCTTTGAATATAAATCACTCTTAAAGGAGTCCACAACAAAAAAGACATAACAGTGCTTGCAGGAGCTGGAGTACTCCGCACCTAAACATCTTATCCCCTATCTGCTGGGAACTCCGGAAGAAGGAAGTGATTTTGAAATGGCTGTAGGGGTGGGTGGTCACTGGCCTGGCGTTGTTTGCTGCTACATGTGGGTATTTTGCCTTCTTTCTGCTGCTATTTTTTGCACATGCTAGTCATAGCTGTAATACTTGCTGCTGTTGGGCTTTTACCCCCCACTATATATTTAGACTTTTTGTGGGTAACAATTGCACTTTATACATGTCTTTTTAGCACTATTTCTTTGCCATGCCTGTGTCATCACCTGTGTTCCAGTTGTAATTTGTCTTTTGTTTCACTATCATTTATGTAACATTATGTCAATTGTCTTTTAACTTGATACAATAAAGAATATTTTTACATAGTCATCTGCTGAAATATTTGTGCATATATAGGTTTATATTTAAATGAATTTACTGTTGATCCAGGAACTAGAGCATTGATCCAAGGACAACATTGATCCAGGGACTTATTCTCAATTGTCATATTGGAGTCAGGAAGGAATTTTTCCTCTGTTATGGGGCAATTGGCATCATCCTCATTTGGGGGGGTTGCCTTCCTCTGGATCAACACCGTAGGGCTTTAGGTTAAACTTGATGGACTCTTCTTTTCGACCTTACAAACTATGTAACCAGCCACATCTGCTGAAAGTTTGTTCCAACCAGGGATGGTGAAAGGATTTTTGCCACCCTAGGCAAAAGCTAATTTTGCCACCCCTTGACCCTGCCCATTGGCTCCGCCCTTTGACACGCCCCACCATACTACTGAGGTGACACACTGTAACAAACCTCCTCATCATGTAATCTTCTTACTACTGGGGTGGCACACTGCAACAATCTTCCTCCTCATGTAATCACCTTACTACTGGTATTACACACTGTAACAAACCTCCTCCTCATGTAATTACCTTACTACTGGGGTGACACAGTGGTGCTGGCTGGGCGGGTGCTTCAGGTGAGTGGGAGCTTTGGATGCTAGCTGGCCACTAACTTTCTTGCAGAGTGCAAAGCAGTGCCCCCATAAAGAAGGAACTCTAGGTGGCTGCCTATGTTGCCTATACGCAGAACCGGCCCTGGTATAAACCATCTTTCAGAAAATAATATAAGTAATAATTACATTAAGTAAAACAATAACCTCAGATTTTGCCCCATTGTTCCTGTTTTTAGCATATTACATTAACCAGCTTCCTGTTAAATGAACCCTACTGACTTAGTGGAGCCAAATTGTGAGCCCCACTAAGGACATGAACCTACGTGACTCCTGGGGTGAAACAAGCCTGGACAATTCTATTCTAGTCTATTCATCCAAGATCGTGATGCCTTTATCCAAGATTGCCAACTCACGATGCTGAAAAGAAGTCGATTCATTCAAGCCAAAGTAAAATAATAAGGGAAAGACTTATTAAATATAATGGACTTTGTTGGATATAATCAATGAAGAATGTATAGGCTTTTTATGTTTGTTTAATAGAGGTCATTAATTCTGCTTGATGGATACATTAATCACACAAACTATATGTGACCATTTGATTTATGCATGTTAAGTTTTATTAGGATAGCTACACATCATCGGCAATAATAATTATCTGATGCCTCTAAGTGGACTGTACAGAGTGACGGGCGGCGCATCGGGAAGCGCTTATCCTACTGGGGCTACTGCGGACCTACCTGCTGTAAAACATCTCCATTGTGGGTCTCTTATTTAGGATTAACTACTTTATTATTGATGATTCTAATTCTGGCTGTACTGTGCTTTTTTTCTAAGCTAATTTTATGACTCTGCTCAGACACAGGCATTGGGCTGCATAAGAATATTTCATTGTGAAGACTCAATATAATTAAACATATAAAGTCAGTAAGATTGTGGTCTACAAACTGTGGACCTCCAGATGTTGCCAAACTACAACTACAAACATGCCCGGACAGCCAAAGACTATTTTCTTCTGTTTTTGTTATGTAAAGAAAATAAAGAATTAAAGGGGTAGTCCACAGGAAAACATCTTATCCCCCATCCAAAGGATAGGGGATAAGATGTCTAATCGCAGGGGTACCGTCGCTGGGAAACCCCGTGATCTCTGCTGCGGCACCCCAGTCATCCGGTGCACGGAGCGAACTTCGCTCCATGCCAGATGAAAGGTGACTACAGCCGCCATGCCCCCTCAATTCTTGTCTATGGGAGGAAGCGTGTCGGCTATGTACTAGCCGTCACGTTCCCTCCCATAGACATGAATAGAGGGGTGCGCCATGGTGTCACGAACACGGAAGCTCCCATGTTCCGGATATCACCGCTGCTGGCCCGGAGATCGTGGGGGTCCCCAGCGGTGAGACCTTTGTGATAAGACATCTTTTCCCCTATCCTATGGATAGGGGATAAGATGATTTCCAGAAGCGTACCCCTCTAAGCAACTTTGCTTGGTTTGAAATATTCTACAAATTTGTGAATACAGATCATATGCAGTCCTATATGTTTTCATGGTTACAGACTACAAACAAGTCATATTTTTAGTCTGATCCTCCAGTCATCTGTTACTGCTTCCCTTTTGTCCCTTCTTCTACTTAATGTGATGACTGGTTCTGCCAGAACCCATAGGGTTAATGATTTCTAGCCCAGTTGTTTGTTTTGGTTGCTGGGATGATACCTCTGTGCTCCTGGGTGTGGTTAAGCTTGCTGAGCCGTTTAGAATCCTCCTGGTTGCAGCTCAGGCGTATACATAGGAGGCCCTTTTCAGTCATTCCCTGCTTGTGGTAGTTCTTAGTAACTTATCAAGCTATCTCTGTGCTCATTCTGTTTATTCTGGTTTTGTGACGCTTGGCTTTTGACTTCCCTTTGATAATCTGTTCTTCGTGCTCTCCAAATTTAGAATTGTCCCTCTGACTAGGTATTTTTGTGTGTGCGTGTTTAGGTTTGTTTTCTGTTAGTCGTGTAACTCTCACCGTGGTTACGGACCTGTCATCTAGGGCAGGTACGTAAGTAAGTAGGGACAGGGGAGTGGGAGAGAATAGTGTGCACTCCTTTCCTGCCCAGACGTGACAATTAATTTATTGTCTGTAGGCTAGGATAAGGAGGGGCAAAAGGGAACTCCACCATGTCGGAACACCATTTATATCCAGGCCGGAAGAAGCGCAATATTATGCGTGAAATCGCCTTTTCAGCCGACCCAGCGGAGCAGCCTGAGATGGGAGCCGAGTGACCAGTACCTATGCGGTGAGTGCAGGATGCCTGTCTTGTTTCTAGTAGTTTTATTATTGATATGTATTATCGTATTGTCCTAGCACCGCCGCGGCTGGATGACTGTTTTTATGCACATTTTTTGGTTCTTTTCAAAGTGAAATTTTTATGCAAACTAGGTACTTACTTCCAAAATGTAAAAAAATAAATAAAAAAAATAGTACTATTTTGATGGTTATAATATTTATGGCTGTAAAAACTTAATGTGAGCTGTCAATTATTTATTTTTTTTCCAATTGGAAAGAAAAGTTTGTAAAACAGACATATTTTGATTTGTAAAACACATCTTAGAAAAGTCACCTGTCATTCTCTTAAAGTAAATCTGTCAGCTGAATAAGCTGTCCCGTGTAAGGGACGTATATAACAGCTAAAGGCCTGTACTCCTAGTAGCCAAAACGGCACAAAAATGTCTGCTCTGACTGATATGCTTCTATGCATACATGAAATACATGCCTCTATAGCATTCACTGCACTGAGGGAAGATAGGGGGGCACGGTCAGCTATACAGTGATCCTCTTGTTAACTAAGCAATACAAACATGCAGGGCCGGAGCAAGGATTTTTGTCTACACAGGGGAATGTGCATTTTGGTGCCCCCTATCACTGACATCCCCCCTGTGGCCTGTGAACAGTGATGCATTGAGTGTATGCGTCGCCGCTCACCAGGGGCACATACAGGATTTTCACATTCCTTCACACCATGACGATATAGTACTACTGCATGCAGTGACTAATAGCATCATACTGTTATTAAATAAGAATCAGTATACACACACCATTATCATCACTATACAAGGGACAAATAATTGCACCTCACCATAACCACTTCCAATACCACCATATAGTGACCGGATAATACTGCCATACTGATACAGGATAAAACCACTATGCACAGACTAATATTCCATAGATCATATAAGGATGCAGAGCCGGACTGGGACAGAAAATAGGCCCGGGCATTTTAGACTAAGCAGCCCCCATTGGTCATGGGTGTGGCTATGTAAAGGCAGAGCCATAAAGGGGAGGGACCACATGTCAATCATAGTTGGTTACAATAGGGTACATAATAAAAAGAATTATATATATATATATATATATATATATATATATATATATATATATATACATACACACACACACACACATTATTAAATTAGACAGTTACCAAATAACACCGGTATGTAAGGAGGAAATATTATCACCATACATATTACCATAATACTGTTACTGAGCAAATCCTGTATACTGAGAACAATATTACCAATAATACCAGTATACAAGGAGAAATATTATCACCATACATAATACGATCATACTGTCACAGAGCAAATCCTGCATACTGAGACCAATATTACCAATATTACAAGTATACAAGGAGGAATATTATCACCATACATATCACCGTCATACTGTTACTGACCAAATCCTGTATATTGACCAATATTATTAATAATACCACTGTACAAAGAGCAATATTACAAAACATATTACCATCATACTGTTACTGTACAAATCTGAAACCATTAATACTTACTAATCTTACCAGTACAAAAAAAAACAAAAATGGTCAGAATCTCCCCAAAAAAATGAAATGCGTGCACAGTGCTAGTTTTGTGTGTTACCGATAAGGGACAAATAATACTGCCATACCATGAGCACCACTACCATTACCACTGACTAATACCGATATATTGTTACTTTATAAAATCGACTATGCAAAGACCAGTATCCCCACATACATTCACCATATATAGGTAGATACCGTCTATGCACTGGATTTGCATACCAGACAGGACCATATAGAAGTATATATATATATATATATATATATATATATATATATATATATATATCGTATAAGTGATTATATACAGGACCATATAGAGGTATATACCAGCTGTACACAGGATATATACCATATATACTCGAGTATAAGCCAACCCGAATATAAGCCGAGGCCCCTAATTTCACCCCAAAATCCCAGGAAAAGTTATTGACTCGAGTATAAACCTAGGGTGGGAAATACATCATCCCCCTGTCATCATCCAGACCCCCATCATTAACACCCTCATCATCATCATCATCACCCTGTCATCATCACCCCTGTCATCATCACCGCCTGTCATCATCCCCTTGTCATCATCCCACACCCCCCTTTCATCATCCCCTTGTCATCATCCCACCCCCCCTTCATCATCCCCTTGTCATCATCCCAACCCCCCCTTCATCATCCCCTTGTCATCATCCCAACCCCCCCTTCATCATCCCCTTGTCATCATCCCACACACCCCCTTCATTATCCCCTTGTCATCATCCCACCCCCCTTCATCATCCCCTTGTCATCCCACCCCCCCTTCATCATCCCCTTGTCATCATCCCACCCCCCCTTCATCATCCCCTTGTCATCATCCCACACACCCCCTTCATAATCCCCTTGTCATCATCCCACACCCCCCCTCATCATCCCCTTGTCATCATCCCACCCCCCTTCATCATTCACTTGTCATCATCCCCACCCCCCTTCATCATCCCATTGTCATCATCCCACACCCCCCCTTCATCATCCCCTTGTCATCATCCCACACCCCCCCTTCATCATCCCCTTGTCATCATCCCACACCACCCTTCATCATCCCCTTGTCATCATCACCACATGTCCCCACCTTCATCATCACCGCTTGTCAATGTCTGATACAGTGGTCCTCAACCTGCGGTCCTCCAGATGTTTCAAAACTACAACTCCCAGCAAGCCCGGGCAGCCATCGGCTGTTCGGGCTTGCTGGGAGTTGTAGTTTTGAAACCTCTGGAGGTCGCAGGTTGAAGACCACTGCGGCCTTCGACATCATCCAGCCCCCCCCCCCCCCTCTCACCCCCTGTAGTTCTGTACTTGCCTCCGCTCGGCGCTGGTCCGGTACTGCAGGACTGTCCGGTGGGGAGGTCGTCCGGTGGGATAGTGGTTCCGGGCTGCCATCTTCACCGGGGGGCCTCTTCTCCGCGCTTCGGGCCCGGAATAGAGACGTTGCCTTGACGATGACGCAGAGGGACGTTGGCAATGAGCGTCCCTCTGCGTCGTCGTCAAGGCAACATGACTATTTCGGGGCCGGGCCCGAAGCACGGAGAAGAGGCTCCCCAGTGAAGATGGCAGCCTGGAACCACTATCCCACCGGACGACCTGCCCACCGGACAGTCCTGCAGCACCGGACCAGCACACCCTAACGTCCCGCCGAGCGGAGGTGAGTACAAAACTAAAGGGGGTGAGAGGGGGCTGGATGATGTCGAAGGCCGCAGTGGTCTTCAACCTGCGGACCTCCAGAGGTTTCAAAACTACAACTCCGAGCAAGCCCGGACAGCCGATGGCTGCCCGGGCTTGCTGGGAGTTGTAGTTTTGAAACATCTGGAGGTCCGCAGGTTGAAGACCACTGAGGGCGGAGAGTTCACTCTAGTATAAGCCGAGGGGGGTCTTTTCCGTACTCTTGCCTCCGAATTATCCTGGAATAATGAGGCCCTCTGCGCGACCTTTAAAAAAGGCCTATCCAGCAACATTAAAGATGTGCTGGCCGCACGAGAAATTCCTGCTAACCTGCATGAACTTATTCATCTTGCCACCCGCATTGACATGCGTTTTTCCGAAAGGCGTCAGGAGCTCCGCCAGGATATGGACTTTGTTCGCACGAGGCGTTTTCTCTCCCCGGCTCCTCTCTCCTCTGGTCCTCTGCAATCCGTTCCTGTGCCTCCCGCCGTGGAGGCTATGCAAGTTGACCGGTCTCGCTTGACACCTCAAGAGAGGACACGACGCCGCATGGAGAATCTTTGCCTGTACTGTGCCGGTACCGAACACTTCTTGAAGGATTGTCCTATCCGTCCTCCCCGCCTGGAAAGACGTACGCTGACTTCGCACAAAGGTGAGACAGTTCTTGATGTGAACTCTGCTTCTCCACGCCTTACTGTGCCGGTGCGGATATCTTCTTCTACCTTCTCCTTCTCTGCTATGGCCTTCTTGGATTCCGGATCTGCAGGAAATGTTATTTTGGCCTCTCTCATCAACAGGTTCAACATCCCGGTGACCAGTCTCGCAAGACCCCTCTACATCAATTCTGTGAACAATGAAAGATTGGACTGTACCGTGCGTTACCGCACGGAACCTCTCCTAATGTGCATCGGACCCCATCACGAAAAAATTGAATTTTTGGTCCTCTCCAACTGCCCTTCAGAAATTCTTCTTGGATTACCGTGGCTTCAACGCCATTCCCCAACCCTTGATTGGTCCACAGGGGAGATCAAGAACTGGGGTACTTCTTGTCACAGGGACTGTCTTAAACCGGTTCCCAGTACTCCCTGTCGGGACCCTGTGGTTCCCCCGGTATCCGGTCTTCCTAAGGCTTATATGGACTATGCTGATGTTTTTTGCAAAAAGCAAGCAGAGACTTTACCTCCTCACAGGACTTATGACTGTCCTATTGACCTCCTCCCGGGTACTACTCCACCCCGGGGCAGAATCTATCCTCTGTCTGCTCCAGAGACTCTAGCCATGTCGGAGTACATCCAGGAGAATTTAAAAAAGGGGTTTATCCGCAAGTCCTCCTCTCCTGCCGGAGCTGGATTTTTTTTTTGTGTCCAAAAAAGATGGCTCCCTAGGCCTTTGCATTGATTACCGCGGACTTAATAAAATCACGGTAAAAAAACGCTACCCCTTACCTCTTATCTCGGAACTCTTTGATCGCCTACAAGGCGCCCACATCTTTACCAAACTGGACTTAAGAGGTGCTTATAATCTCATCCGCATCAGAGAGGGGGACGAATGGAAGACTGCATTTAACACCAGAGATGGACACTTTGAGTATCTGGTCATGCCCTTTGGCCTGTGCAACGCCCCTGCCGTCTTCCAAGACTTTGTTAATTAAATTTTTTGTGATCTCCTATATTCCTGTGTTGTGGTTTATCTGGACGATATTTTGATTTTTTCTGCCAACTTAGAAGAACACCGCCAGCATGTCCGCATGGCTCTTCAGAGACTTCGGGACAATCAACTTTATGCCAAAAAGGAGAAATGTCTCTTTGAATGTCAATCTCTTCCTTTCCTAGGATACTTGGTCTCTGGCCAGGGACTACAAATGGACCCAGATAAACTTTCTGCCGTCTTAGATTGGCCACGCCCCTCCGGACTCCGTGCTATCCAACGTTTTTTGGGGTTCGCCAATTATTACAGACAATTCATCCCACACTTCTCCACTATTGTGGCCCCTATCGTGGCTTTAACCAAGAAAAATGCCAATCCTAAGTCCTGGTCTCCCCAAGCGGAAGACGCATTTAAACATCTCAAGTCTGCCTTTTCTTCTGCTCCCGTGCTCTCCAGACCTGACCCATCTAAACCCTTTCTATTGGAGGTAGATGCCTCCTCTGTGGGAGCTGGAGCTGTCCTTCTACAAAAAAATTCTTCCGGGCATGCTGTTACTTGTGGTTTTTTTTCTAGGACCTTTTCTCCGGCAGAGAGAAACTACTCCATTGGTGATCGAGAACTACTGGCCATTAAATTGGCGCTTGAGGAATGGAGGCACCTGCTGGAGGGATCAAAATTTCCAGTTATCACATACACTGATCACAAGAATCTCTCCTATCTCCAGTCTGCCCAACGACTGAACCCTCGCCAGGCTAGGTGGTCGTTGTTCTTTGCCCGTTTTAACTTTGAAATCCATTTTCGCCCTGCTGACAAGAACATTAGGGCCGATGCCCTCTCTCGTTCTTCTGATGCCTCTGAAGTAGAGGTCTCTCCGCAACATATCATTCCTCCGGACTGTCTGATCTCCACTTCTCCAGCTTCCATCAGACAAACTCCTCCAGGGAAGACCTTCGTTTCTCCACGCCAGCGTCTCGGAATTCTCAAATGGGGACACTCCTCCCACCTTGCAGGCCATGCGGGCATCAAAAAATCCTTGCAACTCATCTCTCGATTTTATTGGTGGCCGACTCTGGAGACTGATGTTGTTGATTTCGTGCGGGCCTGTACTGTCTGTGCCCGGGATAAAACTCCTCGCCAGAAGCCTGCTGGTCTCCTTCATCCCCTGCCTGTTCCTGAACAGCCTTGGTCACAGATTGGTATGGACTTTATTACGGACTTGCCCTCATCCCGTGGCAACACAGTTGTTTGGGTGGTCGTTGATCGATTTTCCAAGATGGCACATTTTATTCCTCTTCCTGGTCTTCCTTCAGCGCCTCAGTTGGCAAAGCAATTTTTTGTACACATTTTTTGCCTTCACGGTTTGCCCACGCATATCGTCTCGGATAGAGGCGTCCAATTCGTGTCTAAATTCTGGAGGGCCCTCTGTAAACAGCTCAAGATCAAATTAAACTTCTCTTCTTCTTATCATCCCCAATCCAATGGGCAAGTAGAATGAATTAATCAGGTCCTGGGTGACTATTTATGGCATTTTGTTTCCTCCCGCCAGGATGACTGGGCAGATCTTCTACCATGGGCCGAATTCTCATACAACTTCAGAGTCTCCGAATCTTCTGCTAAATCCCCATTTTTCCTGGTGTATGGCCGTCACCCTCTTCCTCCCCTCCCTACTCCCTTGCCCTCTGGTTTGCCCGCTGTGGATGAAGTGACTCGTGATCTTTCCACCATATGGAAAGAAACCCAAAATTCTCTTTTACAGGCTTCATCCCGGATGAAAAGATTTGCTGATAAAAAAAGAAGAACTCCCCCCATTTTTGCTCCCGGAGACAAGGTATGGCTCTCCGCTAAATATGTCCGCTTTCGTGTCCCCAGTTACAAACTGGGACCACGCTATCTTGGTCCTTTCAAAATCTTGTGCCAGATTAACCCTGTCTCTTACAAACTCCTTCTTCCTCCTTCTCTCCGTATTCCCAATGCCTTCCATGTCTCTCTCTTTAAACCACTCATCCTTAACCGCTTCTCTCCCAAAGTTGTTTCTCCCACTCCTGTTTCCGGTTCATCTGACGTCTTCTCTGTGAAGGAGATTCTGGCCTCCAAGACTGTCAGAGGTAAAAGATTTTTTTTGGTGGATTGGGAAAACTGTGGCCCAGAGGACAGATCCTGGGAACCTGAGGACAACATCCTAGACAAAAGTCTTATCCTCAGGTTCTCAGGCTCCAAGAAGAGGGGGAGACCCAAGGGGGGGGGTACTTTAATGCCGAGCGCTCCGGGTCCCCGCTCCTCCCCGGAGCGCTCGCAGCATCCTCTCATTCACAGCGCCCCGGTCAGACCTGCTGACCGGGTGCGCTGCAATATCACTCCCAGCCGGGATGCGATTCGCGATGCGGGAGGCGCCCGCTTGTGATGCGCGTCCCGGCTCCCGTACCTGACCCGTTCCCCGTCTGTCTTGTCCCGGTGCGCGCGGCCCCGCTCCTTAGGGCGCGCGCGCGCCGGGTCTCTGCAATTTAAAGGGCCACTGCGCCATTGATTGGCGCAGCAGGCTTAATCAGTATGTTCACCTGTGCACTCCCTACTTATACCTCACTTCCCCTGCACTCCCTCGCCGGATCTTGTTGCCATTGTGCCAGTGAAAGCGTTTCCTTGTATGTTCCTAGCCTGTGTTCCAGACCTCCTGCCGTTGCCCCTGACTACGATCCTTGCTGCCTGCCCTGACCTTCTGCTACGTCCGACCTTGCTCTTCTCTACTCCCTTGTACCGCGCTTATCTTCAGCAGTCAGAGAGGTTGAGCCGTTGCTGGTGGATACGACCTGGTTGCTACCACCGCTGCAAGACCATCCCGCTTTGCGGCGGGCTCTGGTGAATACCAGTTGCAACTTAGAACCGGTCCACCAACACGGTCCACGCCAATCCCTCTCTGGCACAGAGGATCCACCTCCTGCCAGCCGAATCGTGACAGCTTAATTTTGTTGCACTTTTGGAAAAAATCATAACTACATGCAGGAAAATTTATACGTTTAAAAATGTCATCTTCTGACCCCTATAACTTTTTTATTTTTCCACGTACATGGCGGTATGAGGACTCATTTTTTGCGCCGTGATCTGAAGATTTTATCGGCATGATTTTTGTTTTGATCGGACTTTTTGATCACTTTTTATTCATTTTTTTAATGGTATAAAAAGTGACCAAAATACTCTTTTTTGGACTTTGGAATTTTTTTGCGCGTACGCCATTGACCGTGCGGTTTAATTAATGATATATTTTTATAGTTCGGACATTTACGCACGCGGCAATACCACATATGTTTATTTTATTTTTTTTACACTGTTTTATTTTTTTTATGGGAAAAGGGGGGTGATTCAAACTTTTATTAGGGAAGGGGTTAAATGACCTTTATTAACACTTTTTTTTTTTCCTTTTTGTTTGCAGTGTTATAGGTCTCATAGGGACCTATAACACTGCACACACTGATCTCCTATGCTGATCACTGGCGTGTATTAACACGCCTGTGATCAGCATTATCGGCGCTTGACTGCTCCTGCCTGGATCTCAGGCACGGAGCAGTCATTCGTCGATCGGACACCGAGGAGGCAGGTAAGGGCCCTCCCAGTGTCCGATCAGCTGTTCGGGAGGCCGCGATTTCACCGCGGCGGTCCCGAACAGCCCGACTGAGCAGCCGGGTCACTTTCAGTTTCACTTTAGAAGCGGCGGTCAGCTTTGACCGCCGCTTCTAAAGGGTTAATACCGCACATCGCCGCGATCGGCGATGTATGGTATTAGCCGCGGGTCCCGGCCGTTGATGAGCGCTGGGACCGACGCGATATGATGCAGGATCGCGGTGCGATCCCGCTTCATATCGTGGGAGCCGGCGCAGGACGTAAATGTACATCCTGCGTCTTTAAGGGGTTAAGGTAGGTTAGGTTTTCTGTAATTTTTTTTTTTCACCCTGCAGAATCGCAAACATCATATTTTAATAGTACAATCCAGTGATACCAAATATGTTTTTTATTTGTTTATTTTTTCATATAAAAATGGGAAAAGGTGGGTGATTCGAATTTTTATACTTTAAAAAAACATTGTTTTAAACATTATTTGTTCATTTATTTTTCTTGCACATTTTTAAACTCCATTAGGAACTATTATGAACAACCATTAGATTGCTTACACTGATTAACACTATGCTTTTGCATAGCATTGATCACTTAGATTGCCTTTGGCCACTGCAGAGACTGTTTGGGACAATGTGGCTTCTTCAAGGCTAACCAATGGACACAAGGACTTAACGTGGATGGCCATTAGCGGAGGACTCTCTTTAAAGTCATTCATGCATGCCGGCCTGAACAGAACCAGGTACTGCCCCAGGTGCCCCTAGGAAATATCTATGCACATCTTTTGGCAATGCCCCTTTGTGCAGGGTTTATTGTATGCCCTGGAACTTGAAGTTAGAGACTCGGTACACAGGAACAACCTATGGTACTATTTGGTGCTTTCTGAACTTTTTACTGGTGTTCATGACGTGGAGGCCATCCAGGAGGTTTTAAGGAGGCTATATGGCTGACCAGGAACCGCCTATCTTTAACAAGGAGGACATGTCCATCCAGGACTGCCACAGGCTGATTAACAGCTTGCTTAAAGACTATTCCATCTTGGATAGTCCGGACATTGATGAAGAACGCCCCTCTACTTCCCCACTACCCATATGTTTGCTGAGTAGTTTGGCCGTGTGATTGCCCCCCCCCCCCCCCCCCCCCCTCATAGATCCCACAACCCTCCCTTATCACAGATTGCAATGTGTTGTTTTTCGACTTTTTTTCTTCTATAATGAGTGATGAAGTGAAATGCTAGCCCAGCATGTGGTACAGTGTATAGCTTAGGGAACCTGTGCTGTATATTGTACTATCATGCTGTGTATGATTGGAATTTATTGTATGGTTTGTAATGAGGACTAAATGGTCACCCAAGCTCTTTCAATAAACTATGAAACACATGCCATTGTACAGGAGGCATAAGGACATACGAGGTGTACAGGAAACTAAGTAGCTTGCTATGAAATTCCCTATATAGTTTTTGAAATTTCTTATCTTCACTTTCTTGTCTTATGTAGAAAATAAGAACATAATATATTGTGATTTGAGTTACTTCCCAAACCCATGTACAGATCTGTTTACTGTCTGAGCATTCTTTGGGGAGGAAAGGAATGAGATGCCGGGATAGAAAGCTTTAGTAAACTGTGGCTAGTGAGGCAGATGTAGAGACTAAGAGACAAATGAGGTGAAACCAGAAAAATTTCATTTGTCAGAGAGGACGGAGGAAGAAATTGGAGAGGGAAGCAGGAAATGGAGCAAAGCCAGAGAGATTTACAGAGGCAGGGGCTTCACCGGAGGATGAGACTTTTATTAGCACTTACGTTGCTGACAGGCAGCTATAAACATAATAATAAAATTACTACTAATAAAAATAATATCAGTGACAACCTATTCATATTCATCTGAGATATATATATATATATATATATATATATATATATAGATAGATAGATAGATAGATAGATATAGAGTCTGCCTACCTCATATGACGTAGTGACAAGGAAATAAGCACTCCATATAATAATCTTTTTGGACCCAGAGAGATGATTTATTGTATAAATGAACTGCTCACCCTGGGTGGTGTGTAGGCACATACTCAACAATGGGAATAAGTATAAAGATCGTCTGCTGCCCTCCAGAACATAAACGGTAGTAGATGCTCGGTTTCAAAGGGATCCGGCTCACGGCGCTGATCGACCAGATAGGTAGGTAAACTTAAAAAAGGATTTATTGACCAGAATGCAACGCGTTTCGCTGAGCATGCGCAGCTTCCTCAGGCATCTTGCCTGAGGAAGCAGCGCATGCACAGTGAAACACGTTGCATTCTGGTCAATAAATCCTCTTTTAAGTTTACCTACCTGTCTGGTCGATCAGCGCCGTGAGCTGGATCCCTTTGAAGCCGAGCATCTACTATCATATGACGTAGAGCGGCTAGAACACATCCATTAATCTTCTATATATTACAAGAGCAAGAACAAATCCCCATAGCAAACCTCTCCTGCCCTGGACTGTTCCTAACATGGACAGAGGTGGCAGCAGAGAGCACAGTAGTCAGACAGAAAATAACTATACAATTTCCTCTTTAGTATACAGCATCTAAGTACTGGAAGGATTGAGGTTTTTAAATAGAAGTAATTTATAAATCTGTATAACTTTCTGGCACCAGTTGATTTGAAAAAAGAAAATGTTTTCCACCGGAGTACCCCTTTAAGGAAGTATATTCCTTTGATCACAGACACACAATGAACTGTGATTTACATTAAAGAGCTGAGTGATATGAAAAAAGTCTAGTTTTAAAATATATTGGATATGGGGTACCTGTCCAAGGTGGCTTTCCCCAGTCCACCAGATTGACAGGTCTCTCCTTA